>NW_020838028.1:5426432-5548922 GCF_003676395.1 Aethalodelphis obliquidens | reverse complement strand
GTGTGTGTGTGTGTGTGTGTGTGTGTGTGTGTGTGTGTGTGTGTGTGCATTATATGTTCTTTATCCAGTCATCTGTTGATGGACACTTAGATTGTTTCCATATCTTGGCTATTGTGAGTAATGCTGAAGTGAACATGTGGGTACAGATGTTCACTCTTCAGTATCCTATTTTCAGTTTTTTTGATGTGTATCCAGTAGTGGGATTGCTGGATCATATGGTAGTCTTATTTTTATTTTTTTAGAAACTTCTATATTGTTTTCCATAGTAGCTACAGCAATTTACATTCCTACCAACAGTACACAGAGATTCCCTTTTTTCCACATCCTTACCAACATCTCTTACCTTTATGGTGATAGCTATTCTAACATGTGTGATGTCATATTTCACTGTGGATTTGATTTGCATTTCCCTGATGGTTAGTGATGTTGAGCACTTTTTCATGTACCTGTTTTTCTATTCAGTTCCTCTGACTTTTTTAAAATTTTTATTATTATTTTCTTTTGCGGTACACGGGCCTCTCACTGTTGTGTCCTCTCCTGTTGCGGAGCACAGGCTCCAGATGCACAGGCTCAGTGGCCATGG
Source organism: Aethalodelphis obliquidens (assembly GCF_003676395.1). Lineage (NCBI taxonomy): Eukaryota > Metazoa > Chordata > Mammalia > Artiodactyla > Delphinidae > Aethalodelphis > Aethalodelphis obliquidens. Next base: position 5,548,339 of record NW_020838028.1, on the reverse strand, counting down.
CTCACGGGCCTAGCCGCTCCGTGGCACATGGGATCTTCCCAGACCGGGGCATGAACCCATGTCCCCTGCATCAGCAGGTGGACTCTCAACCACTGCACCACCAGGGAAGCCCCCCTGAATATTTTTTTAATCAGATGGTTTGGAGTTTTTTTCCTATTGAGTTATGTAAGTTATATATTTTGGATATTAATCTTTTTTCATATATATGATTTAAAATATTTTTTCCATTCTATAGGTTGCCTTTTCATTTTGTTGATGGTTTCCTTTGCTGTGCAGAAGCTTTTTAGTTTGATGTAGTTCCACCTGTTTATTTTTGCTTTTGTTACCTTTGCTTTTAGTGTCAAATCCAAAAAATGATTCTCAATACTGATGTCAAGGAGCTTACCTCCTATGTTTTTTTTGGTGGTGTTGTTGTTTTCTCCTAGGAGTTTTGTGGTTTCAGGGCTTACTTTCAAATCTAATTCATTTTGAGTTGATTTTTCTGAGTGGTGTATGATAGGGGTGCAGTTTCATTCTTTTGTTTGTGGCTATCTGTTTTTCTTAACACCATATTGAAGAGACTGTCCTTTCCCCATTTAATATTCTTGGCTTTTTTGCCATAAATTAATTGACCATATGCGTGTGGCTTTATTTGGGGGCTCTCTACTCTGTTCCATTGATCTATGTGTCTGTTTTGTCTAATGCCATACTGTTTTGATTTGATTTGATCTGTTTTGTCTAATGCCATACTGTTTTGATTACTGTAGCTTTGTAATATAGTTTGTAATCAGGAAGTGTGATGCCTCTAGCTTTGTACTTCTGTCTTCAATATTTATTTAGCTATTCAGAGGTCTTTTATGTTTCCATACAAATTTTAGGATTGATTTTTCTCTTTCTGTGAAAAACCCCTTTGGAAATTTGATAGGAATTTCATTAAATCTGTAGATAGCTTTGAGTAGTATGGACATTTTAACAATAGTAATCCTTCCAAGCCATAAGCACAGAATATCTTTCCATTTATTTGGGTCTTCTTCAATTTCTTTCATCAATGTTTTTATAATTTGCCTTTCACCTGTTCAGTTAAATTTATTCCTAGGTATTTTTCCTTTTTAATGTAACTGTAAGTGGAGTTGTTTTCTTAATTTCTCTTTCTGATAGTTCATTATTTATAGAAATGCAGCTGATTTTTGTATATTGATTTGGGGGGTGGGGGTAATAGAGAAAGGTTGCCAAAAGGATATAAACTTTCATTGCTAAGGTGAATGAAGTATGAGGATCTAACATAGAACATGATGATTACAGTTGAAAATACTGTATTAGATAATTGAAGTTTGCTAAGAGAATAGAACTTAAGTGTTCTAAATAAATAAATAAATAAGGTGACGGATGTGTTAATTAGATGGTGGGAATCATTTTACAATGTATACATATATCAAATCATCACAATGTACACTTTGTCTTACAATTTTCTTTTCAATTATAATTCAATAAAGCTGATTAAAAAAAGATAATCAGTTTTCACAGTGAAATTCACTATACACATGATTTACTAAGTAATGAAACACACTTGAATTTCAATAAGCTTTTTTTGCTGGAGGTAAAAAGACCAGTTAGTGATTGTACTTACTTCAAATACCTTAAAATTAAGACACGAAGACAGTGTATATTAAAAAACAAAAGCAAAAGAACACATGATGAATGACTGGCACAGAGGGACTTCTAAAAAGACCTCCCTTTTATTATGGTGGCCAGAAGCTTTAGTAATTAAATGATAGTTTAAAGGAAAGATGAGAGATTGGGAGGGAAGAGAGGATGGAGCAAGGGCTTTCCATATTTAGGAAGAATGCCATGAGCCAAGTGACAAGGCAGGATTGACTATGTCTTGTTTGGCAGCCATTTTGGATGATTAACATAATGAAAAAATAATAGTCAATACCTATTGATTTACTCTTCAGATGCTCTGTAGGTATTAACTCATTTCATCCCCACAAAAACTCTGTGAGGTTGGTGTTATAGGTACTAGTAGTGTCCCCATTTTGCAGACAAGAAAACTGAGGCACAGAGAGATCAAGTAATTTGCCAAGGTCACAGAGTAAGAGATCTTGGGTCTGTGCCCTTAACCATAATTTGATACTGTTATTATTGAGTTATATAGGTGATGCAAGGTAGGTAATGTATGAGAAGTCATTTGAATTCAGATTTTGGTGAAATTAATGGAAGGCATTGTATGTTTGGCTAAGGAGTTAGATTTTACAGTACAGGCAATGAGGAGTAAGCAATCATTTTCAAGCAGGGGGATGACATGGGTAAAGCAATGATTAAAAGATTAATCAAAAAATAGGTTTCACTGGGATGTGTAAATAAATTGAAAAGTTAAGGGAGTTGATCAGAAAGAGTAGGTGAGTACCACAGGTGTCCATATATGAGGTAATGAGGGCCTGTGGCAAACACAATAGAAAACTGCCAGAAGGTAGTGACAACCTCGTTACTGTATTCATCATACTTATCGTAATGTTTCCCCTTGTCTTCACTTGCCTACAGTATGCTCCTCTTCAATCAAAAATGGGGGCGCTCAGTGCAATTTACAAATTTTTAAGTAAATTTGTCACAGAAGAGTCACAAGTGATAAGTGTCTAGTGCAATAAAAGATCAGAAAGTGAAGTCATCCATGTAGTCAGCTTCCTGATCAAGACACAGATCATTCCAAACACACCAGGAGTCTCCTGTATTCCTCTCTTCCACCATTGCCTTCCTCCTAGTTTGCCTATTTTTGAATTGTGTTTAAATAGAATCACACAATAGGTATTCTTTAGAGTATAGCTTCTTTTTATTTAACATTATGTTAATAAAATTCACTGATGTTGCTGCATCTTTCATTTGTTCATTCTCATGACTGTTTAGCATTTCACTAAAGCACAATTTAGTTATCAATTGTATCATTAGTGGAATTGCTAACTCTGTGTTATTACAGTAACTTACGCTGAGTATTCTTGTGTGCATTTTTGGTGAATATATGCCTGCATTTCTGACACACAGGCCCCCCAACCCCGTACATTTGTATGTTACAGAGTCAGAGGATGGACACACACACACACACATACATGCGCACACACACACCAGGAGTACATTTGTATAATACATCACAGAGTCAGAGCATATATATATGTGTGTTCAGCTTTAGTTACTACAGCTGAATAGATTTGTTAAAATGGTTGTAACAATTTACATTCTTACCAGCAGTGTCAGAGCTCCAATTATTCCACATTCTTGCAAGGACTTGGTATCCTGTGTCTTTTTAAATTTAATCCATCTAGTGAACTGGTACAATTCCTTGATGTCTTATGAAGTTAAACAAGTTTATATGTTTTTGGCGATTTCAATATCCTTTTTTGTGAAACACCTGTTGGCATTATGGTGAACGCAGAAATCCTACCTTTTCCTGCACCTTTAACACTTTGCACACCACCTGCAATGCAGTTGGTTTCTGAACGGATTAATACATACAAGATTATAAGGGTAAAGCCAATTTAACATTGCTATTAAATCCCTATGCTTAACATATATGAGGCATCCAATAAATATATACTAAATGGATGAAAAAAGCTTTCCTGTTTCTTTTAAACATATCTATCACAAAGCAATTATAGTCTTCCTATTTTACCCTTCTTCCTCTATTTTAGAGGAAGAAGTAATAATTGTGTTTTCTTTGATGTTATCACATTTGATCATCTTGGCATGCTCAATTTTTTTTTTTTTTAACATCTTTATTGGGGTATAATTGCTTTACAATGGTGTGTTAGTTTCTGCTTTATAACAAAGTGAATTAGTCATACATAAACATATGTTCCCATATGTCTTCCCTCTTGCGTCTCCCTCCCTCCCACCCTCCCTATCCCACCCCTCCAGGCTGTCACAAAGCACCGAGCCAATATCCCTGTGCCATGCAGCTGCTTCCCACTAGCTATCTACCTTATTACGTTTGTTAGTGTGTATATTGACATGCTCAATTTTTAATGTTACTCTTTTTGTAGAGCCAGTCTTAGATTCTCTGTTAGTGTCACAAAGATTAATATGATCCCTAAATAAATACTTTTGGCCAAGATACACTGTGTTGCAAACCCTTTCACCTTGCTGAATGTGCGGGTGTTGTTTTTTCAGAGGCATAATCCTTTCCAACAGATAAGAATGATCAAAGAAAAGTCTTTGTTTTTCTGCTTACCCAAGCTTTCACCTAGAGGAGATTTCTTTTTATAATACAGAACTTTACAATGCATATCTCCTCCTAGAGAGGTATAATTTTTCTTTGAATCCAAATTAGAACTCTGGGACTGTCAGAGCCTACTGATTCAGAATTAGATCATTGAAGCATACTATGTCAGCCCTAAGACAAAAGTAGGTTCCCAGACATACAGATGGTAGTACTGTAGAATCTTAGAGCTGAAAGAAATGGTTAGTTGAGGGTTGTTAAGTGAACAATTGAAGTGATTTTTTTATAAAAGTAAAAAATACTGAATACTCTAGTGATATTTTACATCTCTAAATATTTTATAAGGTGGAAACATGACTGTCAAATAAATTATCTGACTATAATTTATACGTATAAGTCTGATACAGAGAAAACTCATAAAATATATCTCAACACATAATTTAAATTAGGTACAAAATGTCTATTTATACCTATCTAATAATGATAATGATTATAAAGATTAACAATAGCCCTCACATTTATAGAGTCCTTATTATGTGCCAAACGCTCTGCTAACAGTAATATGTAATAAATATATTGGTGCAATTAAAGAATGCCAGTGAATAACAACGATTTAAACTTGATAAGTTTCAATTTTATCGTAATCAACTTTATTACGTCCCAAGTTTATTTGGAGGAATATTAACCATGAACTAACATGTAATGGAGACCTGTGCAGTTGATAGTTCCAACAATTCTTTAAACCAGGAGATAAAGTTCAAGGTAATTATGATATTAACCAAGCTTACTGCTTAACAAAAATAATCAAGGAAATACAATGATCATTATGTCTTTTCTTTGTAATATATAAAGTTTGTAATAGCTTTTATTAAAAGATCCCAAAACACTTAGTGGAGCAGGTTACAGATAGTTTTTTTTTTTGTTTTTTTTGTTTTTTTTGTTTTTTTTTGCGGTACGGGGCCCTCTCACTGTTGTGGCCTCTCCTTTTGCGGAGCACAGGCTCCCGACGCGCAGGCTCAGCGGCCATGGCTCACGGGCCCAGCTGCTCCGCAGCATGTGGGATCTTCCCAGACCGGGGCACGCACCCGTATCCCCTGCATCGGCAGGCGGACTCCCAACCACTGCGCCACCAGGGCAGGGAAGCCCTACAGATAGTTTTATACTTAGCTCTGAATTTCCTGTTGTTTTTTGGTTTTAAGCTTTGTACGCATTAAACTGGTGTCCACAATTTTCTCTGTTCTCAAATCCAACTGTTAAATACCCAAATTCATAATGTATTAGAGATGCCTGGCCTACTAAAATAAAGGTCTTTAAGTATAAGCTTTACAATAAAGACTTGACTATTTGGTTCAAGAGAAATGTTTTAATTCAATTCCAGGAATAACTTGAAGAGAGTTTTCTGCTTTGAAAATGTGATTCCCAAAGTTTAATATTACTAATGCCTTTCCATATGAAATTTTTTCACTAAAGAAATGTCTGTTCCAATATATATGCCATTACTTCTTTCTAAGAGATTTGTACTGAATATGTCAGAAATATTTGTTTGCATCTTTTTAGGGATTTAGCTTTTGATCTTTGTCACTTACTTGACCTTTCAGAATGATCACAGCCTAAGATGTTTGTTTATCATCTTTCACCATATTTGGATTAATTCTTGACATGGAGGTGGCTTTGTAGTGTAAAAAACTAAGAAGGATATATGATTTTTGTTGTTTAATAAAAGCTTGAGCCTTGAATCTGTAGGAAACATGTTCTGTAGTTCATTTTCCTCCTTAAAAAGAATTTCATAGTAAGATGCTTATTGTTTATTCTCTGGAAAAGAGACCATATTACAAAAAGGAAGTGAACATTATTAATTTTTACAAATATTTTTTCTTATTCTTTATGTTGTTGGAAAAAATTTTTTCAGAAGGTTTACATGTTCAAGATAATGAATTTTTCACCTTCATTTTTCATACTCTAGATGTTTAAGAGCTTAAATTAAACAGCAGCTTAAATTACAGGAGGTTAAGAAGGTGTGTAAACCCTGTGAATTTCCCTAAGTTTATTTATTAGTGTCTGCATGCACATGTGTGTGTGTTTCCTCTCTCTTTGCCAAGTATGAAAGTAATATGTCAGCACTTTGGTTTAGTATAAGGATAATTTTTTATCCTTATTTTGGAAAGAGCTCCAGGGATCCAAATGAGTGTCTGAGTTAATGAACCATAAGAAGTAGTGGTTTATTTTGAGTGGAAATGAGCTAAAAAAAAAAATCAGCAGTCACTTTGTTAGGCTTCTCAAAGGTCATTTGGATACAGATGAAAGACATCTTAAAATCAGACATCATTTTATCAACAAGCAAGTTATTAGTAGCAAGTTATCTGTTGAAAGTGTTCAGGAAACAATATTGTTTCACATTAGTATTGATATCTTTTGAGGGGAAATATTAAAATGTACTTAAAATCTTACAACATTCTTAAAAATGCAATAGAAGCATCATACTTTGTACCTATTACTCATTTCCAGCAACTGGTGGATGTTTTTAAAATATTAAATATGTGTAAGATATATTTTATAATATTTTATTTGTATACAGTTGTTGGAAAATGAAGCCAGAGTATAAAAAACACACTTAAAATTACTTTTTTTTTTTTTTTTTGGAGAAGTATTCTTGAGAATTCAGAAAACCAAGTAGAAATGTGAACTTACAGAGTGCTCAAAATGGAAGGCTTATCATGTTCTTTGTGTAGTTCCTGGTATTGATTGGTACAGTGAATTTTGCTGAAGCTTTGAAGTCCCAGAACTGCTTAAATCATTTTAAGATTTCTAACCCTTTTTTTAAGAAGAAACTAAAGTCCAAAAATTAGTTAACTAATTTTCATTCTGAAACATTGAAATCTATTTCTGCTAATTATGTGTAGCTCCCCTCTCTGTGCCAAGCTGTTATTCAAATATAATCTCTAAAACATTGTAAGTTTTACAGGTAAGTTATGTTTACACAATGTCAGATAGTACAAACAATTCATAATTAAAAAATCAATATTTTATTCCCTTAGCAAATATGTACAATGTCATTGTCAATAGTCCCAACTGCCAGAGTTTTCACACAAGGGTACTTTACAGTCACTTTATTGAAAGAATTGTCAGTAGCCCTTTGATTCTTGAGGGGAAAAAAAATCACAGGGTGTAGAAAGCTTTTGGGATTCCAGCTTGGGATTTATTATTATTTAAATTATTCAGAAGCCAGCCCAGTCCTGGGATTTTTCTTAGAAGTTAACTTGAGATTCTATTGTTTTGGTTCATTTTAGGAGAAAATCTGTTGTAGAGTATAAGGGAAGGTTGTTATGTCTTTTGTATTTGTCTATTATTTTTCTTTCTTTCTCTATGGTACTTATATCAACAGAAAGCCTGGGTAGATCTGTTTTCTCTAGCCATTCTTGCATTGTTGAAGAATCTTCTCTGACTGCTTGTGTAATACCATTAGCATGAGAAGTGCTAATCATTTAAACAGAGAGAGATAATCTTAATAAAAAAAACTATTATCCTGAAACTGCAACCCTAACAAAATCAAAAGAAATACACAAAGAAGGCCACCTGTAGATTCTTTCCACTGATTTGATAATTGGATGGTTTAGGCAGTAGACACAGAGGCCTGGATGTGTTGAAAATGCAATTGAATTTGATGAGCTGTTGGAAGATCAATGTAGGCAGAGTAAAAGCCATTTATTTCAGCCCAAATCAAAATGAAAATATAGTTTCAGGATTATAGTTTTTCATGAGACCAAAAACCCATAAGAATTACATTAATCGTTTTTCTGTCAGGGCCTTGCTTTTTATTAATCTTTTTTTTTTTTTTTAATTTGTATGTGACTCCTAAAATCAGTATATATGCCTTAAGTCTTTACGTTGTCTTTAAAGAAAACTTTATTTGCACTTTTTCTATTTTCTTGTATACTGCTGTACGCTGGAATAGAATAAACCTTTACTGGGCACTGTGTCAGTCCTCCTAATGGTGAGAGAAGCCCTATCTGATATTAATTGGATCTTGCCTTAAACCAGTATATGTTCCAAAATCTCTGTGGGTTGTAACTAGATTACACAGTTATTATGGGAACATAAACTCCTTTATAGATATTTAAGCATTTGTATTGTTCAGACCAAAATATTGCTGTCATGTAGATTTATTATGGTATCAATGCAATGGTGTTTTTCTACCACCTATTTTTAGTGTTTTGCTTGCTTTTTGTTCTGTTTTGGTTTTTTGTTTGTTTGTTTGTTTGTTTTGGTGAACTAGTAGTTCTACAAGAAGGGTCTTGTTTAGGTTGGTGGATTTTTTCCTACTATGCATATTTATTTTATATCATTTCAAGTAGAGTACCTATGCCCTTTAAATATGGAAAGATTGACATTTCCATGTTATTTTTGATGTGTTTTATATAAAAATAGCTGTCTGAAATCAAACCAATGCTTTCTGTGACAGTATTTATTCTATAATTCTCTTTTTTAAAATATTCATTTTCTCATTCATTCAATAAATATTTACTTAGCTTCTCCTATAAGCCAGCTCCTATGCTAGGTACTAGTTATACTGCACCTAAGGAACTGTAATTATGGTAAAAAGATAGAGGCAGAAGTTACAGATTACAGATTGTAGCAATATAAAAGAAAAGTTTGAGCTGTCTTCTGAGGAAATGATGGTAAGGTGAAGGTGGTTTTTATTTGAAAAATCAAGGAAATCTTCTTTGAGGAGTGTTATTTATAGCATAACTTGAAACATGAATAAGTGTTAGGCAAAGATTTGGAGACAGAGTTTTTTAAACAGACAGATGGGTATGCACAAAAGCTCTGAGGTGGGAAAAAACACAGTGTATTATAGGAATTGAAAGAAAACTGGGTAGAATAATGGCTCTTAGTGAGGGCTGGAGCATTTTGAGGGGGCTACTTCATGCAATATCTCTCAAACAGGGTGACCATACATCTGGGTTGCCCTGGAAAGCCCTGTTGATCTGGCAAAATGATTAATAATGCCCCTACTATCCAAAGTGCCCAAATTTGATGCTAAATTATATGGTCACCCTATTTATAAATCAGAGTTTCTATTAATCCTAAGAAAAATAAGAACCCTTTAAGTATTTAAATAGTGAAGTAAAAAGATCAAATTCACATTTTAAGAAAATTATTCTGGCTGCAAAGTTGTAGGTAGATTTGAAGAATCAAGATGGAGCTAGGGAGACCAGTTGGTCGGCCAGTGCAGTAGTTCAGATGCCAGATGGCAGTGGTTTAGATTAGGGGTTTAGCAGTGGAGACAAAGAAAATTCATGGACTCAACATATATTTCAGGGCAGGCTCAAGAGGGCCATAAACAACAGGCATCCCCCATTGGTCTAGGTATAACAATACTACCTTTCTTCGTTTCAGTAAGAATTCATAAGGGAATGCAGTGCCCACATTGAAATTACATTTGTTTATTGGGAGATTTTTGATTACTGATTCAATCTCCTTATTGGTAATCAGTCTCAGATTTTCTGTTTCTTCATGATTAGTCTTAGTTATATATGTTATATGTTTCTAGGAATTTATGTATGTTATATGTTTCTAGGAATTTATCCATGTCTTCTAGATTGTCAAATTTTTTGGCAAAACAAATTCAGGTATTTCGAATAAAAATTTTATCTCTGGTACTAATAAGTGAGATCCATTTCCAAGGGCCAGATTAATTAGGTACAACTAATAATTATTAAGTATCTAGTATATGCAAAGTATTTTTCTGGACAATACTGGAGAAATAATGAGAACTTAAAAAGCAGTTCTTGATGCTGTCATAGAGATTTTCTAAAGGAGGAAATAAGAAGAAATACAAACAACCGTGTTGCAAGTTACTATATAATCAGTGCCAGTAATAAGATAGAAAGTGCTGAGGATGGGAGTTTTTACAGAAAAAAGTAAAAGATGGAGTTTAAAGGACTCACAAATGACTCCATATGGACCTTAAAAAGATGGATAGGATTTCAGAAGACTTTATCAGTGTTTGACTTGAATATAAGGTAGAAATAATTTCTGAAGTATATTTTAGCTTCAAATTTTTGAGATTTGAAACTAGGAAAAACTTTGAGTATATTTTTCTTTCATCTTTTTTTTTTTTTTAATTTTAAAAAATGCATTTTGCTAGGTCACAAACCTGAATATTCAGAACTTTAAATTTATGTTGTGCCTTGCATTGAATTTTTTTTTAATTAATTAATTTATTTTTGCTGCGTTGGGTCTTCGTTTCTGTGCAAGGGCTCTATCCAGTTGTGGCAAGCGGGGGCCACTCTTCATCGCGGTGCGCAGGCCTCTCACTATCGTGGCCCCTCCCGCCGCGGAGCACAGGCTCCAGACGCGCAGGCTCAGCAGCTGCGGCCCACGGGGCCCAGCTGCTCCGCGGCATGTGGGATCCTCCCAGACCAGGGCTCGAACCCGTGTCCCCTGCATCGGCAGGCGGACTCTCAACCACTGCGCCACTAGGGAAGCCCCTGCATTGAATTTTTTAATAGTAGACAATAATTGAGTAATTATTTATAATTCATCTCAGAGCACAGAACCAGATATTTATCATTTCTTTTTTTCTTCAGGAAATATGGACTCATCAAGCATGAAATTTTTAAAAAAGTCATTGAGTCAACATGTTAAGTTTAAATTAATGTCCTTTTATTATTCATAAAAAGGAGTCACCAGTCTTACTAATATTCATGGTAAATGCCTTGCATGGAGGAACCTGACTCAAATGGAAATCCATCTTTATCTCATGAGGAAATTAACTCCCAAACATCCTCTCCTTCACCAAACAAATAGACTAATTTCAGTTTCTTCCCTTTGCATGATCCTTGCATTTTCCTTTCTCATTTACCTGGGCAAAATCTGCTGTTTTGAAGCTAGTTTAAGTAGCTGGTGAGGCAGAGTGTTTCTCAGAGCTGTGTCTTGGCTTTCAGCTTAAGCTCAAGTGGCTCCCAAATTCGAGGTCATTGACCCAAATCAGAGCAATTCAACAAATCATATTCTGTCTTTGTTTAAAGTTTATGCAGAGACGAGCAAGCTGCTCCGGCTGGGCTGGTGTCCTGGGCGTGCACCTGTGCAATCACACGGGCCCTGCCTCGAAGGGCCCTGCATTCATTTCAGTGCTTTGCTGTCACCATCTTGAGATTCTGAACACTTTTGAGCTGGGAGCCCCATATTGTCAGGTTGTACTGGGTTCTGCTCTAAGACCTCTACCCCTTAATATGGTGGCAATCTCAAAACTAGATGAAAGCACCAAAATAGGTATTGTCATTTTTTAACATGAAGAGGAAAATAGCAGAATTTTGGAGACCCAATCAGTTGGCATGCCAAATTTTCCCTAGCCCATTCTAAGTAAAAGAAAACATTTACATGTGCAATAGTCAAGGAAGATACAGGTAAGCTTGATCAGTTTAGCTTCTGACAGCCTGAAGGAAAGCTATTCTATAAAACAAAGACCATTTTCCCAGCCCTATTCCAGGGTCCCCTTTTCTCTTGCTGTTTTTTTCATTTGCTTCTCTTTAATGATACACACAGGCCCCAGCCATCCTAGACATTCTTAGCGTGGGCTGCCAAGAAGATAATGCTGCGTATTAGCCTGTTTCCCAGTTTTCAGAGTTCATCTCCATGCCCCAAGACCCTTCTAAATCCCATCCTCAACTTCCCTGAAGAAATGATGAAGGGAAACACCACATTATTTCTATAAACTTCCCACAGAGCACCACCTTCCCAGCCCGGATGAGAAAGGACTTGGGCAAGTCAGCTCCTGAAGGGCTGACATGCTGTGAAAAAAGATTCATTCCCCACCTTGAAACTTTTGATAGGGGTGAGTTTTAGAAGGAACTACCTTATCTTCCCACAATTCAGTTTGCTCCTCTGGCATAAGGAAGCTGTTGAAAGGATTAAGTCAGTTTTAGAAGAACAATCCTTCTTTTGTCTGAATTGTAGGAATAATTAAAGCAAAAGCCTAATTTCCTTTTGTGTTGTTATATGAATCTATACTGTTTTGCTCTCTCACTGCTTCATTTCATTTGTACTTCAATTGATAGCTTTCTGCTTCATCAGAGGAGGGTAGGATGAAGTGGATGGGACACAGAACAGAAATATGTTCTAAGAGAATTAAAACATGTCAAAAGCAGAACAGGAGTATTATTTCAGAGCAGACCTGATCTCTGATTTTGAAAATGTTAAAGGTAAAAAAGTTCATTCCACAGCATAAATCTGCTGTAGTCACAGATGTGATACTCATTTCTGATGTTTGTCTTGCATCCAGGCACATTTGTTTCAACATATTTTTAAAGGGCTAGATAACAGCTTACAATACAAAAATCTGATACAGTAGTAGGTTTGAAAAAACTGACACACCCTCTGTGTGGAACACTGTGCTCTCTTAGTAATAAGGATTCGAAGTAGGAAGTCATTCCTCAACAAAGACTCACTCTCAGATGATTTGGTTGTATATGCTGAAGTAAAATGCTATAAAATAAATTTACATTTATCATTAACTACAGCTCATTTCCAGCAAACATGGATCACATATGAAGTTTGAAGTATGCTCAAATATCTCTCATCCACTGCTCCTTACGCATTTTAATTTAATTTCTATCCTTTTATGGCAAGTTCAAATATTTGACTAAAAAGTGAATAAACCTTAAATTAACTGTAGAAATATTTCATAAACCTTAAGCAGGTATCTAGGAATAATAATACTATTCTGATGGGTGAAAATAAATGCTGCTTTATTCAGCGTACATTTACAGAGGCTGCTTTGTACACCCAGATACAGCCTGTGGCTTGCAGGAGTTGAGGCCATCATAGAATTATAGTGCTGCGTCCTCAAGGCTGTTATGGAAGCTGAGAGAGGGTGAAAGCATGCCCTAGTTCTACTGGAAATGGTGCAAAGAAGCTGGGAGAAGACTGAGGAAAGTTCCTGTAATATGTGACCTCTGACCTGCATTTCCATGATTCAGTAGGAGTTCAGTCAAGGTTAGAGGAGGGAATGGCAAGGAGAAGAAAGCTGGGTAGTCTCAAAGCTTAGATCAGATTTATAACGAATGGTATTTTTTTGTAAATACTTTACTTTTTTTTTTTTAAACATCTTTATTGGAGTATAATTGCTTTACAATTGTGTGTTAGTTTCTGCTTTATAACAAAGTGAACCAGTTATACATATACATATGTTCCCATATCTCTTCCCTCTTGCATCTCCCTCCCTCCCCCCTCCCTATCCCACCCATCCAGGCGGTCACAAAGCACCGAGCTGATCTCCCTGTGCTATGCGGCTACTTCCCACTAGCTATCTACCTTACGTTTGGTAGCGTATATATGTCCATGCCTCTCTCTCGCTTTGTCCCAGCTTACCCTTCCCCCTCCCCATATCCTCAAGTCCATTCTCTAGTAGGTCTGTGTCTTTATTCCTGTCTTACCCCTAGGTTCTTCATGACATTATTTTTCTTAAATTCCATATATATGTGTTAGCATATGGTATTTGTCTTTCTCTTTCTGACTTACTTCACTCTGTATGACAGACTCTAGGTCTATCCACCTCATTACAAATAGCTCAATTTCGTTTCCTTTTATGGCTGAGTAATATTCCATTGCATATATGTGCCACATCTTCTTTATCCATTCATCCAATGATGAACACTTAGGTTGTTTCCATCTATGGGCTATTGTAAATAGAGCTGCAATGAACATTTTAGTACATGATTCTTTTTGAATTATGGTTTTCTCAGGACATATGCCCAGTAGTGGGACTGCTGGGTCATATGGTAGTTCTATTTGTACTTTTTTAAGGAACCTCCATACTGTTCTCCACAGTGGCTGTATCAATTTACATTCCCACTAGCAGTGCAAAAGGGTTCCCTTTCCTCCACACCCTCTCCAGCATTTATTGTTTCTAGATTTTTTGATGATGGCCATTCTGACTGGTGTGAGATGATATCTCATTGTAGTTTTGATTTGATTTCTCTAATGATTAATGAAGTTGAGCATTTTTTAATGTGTTTGTTGGCAGTCTGTATATCTTCTTTGGAGAAATGTCTCTTTAGTTCTTCTGCCCATTTTTGGATTGGGTTGTTTGTTTTTTTGTAATTGAGCTGCATGAGCTGCTTATAAATTTTGGAGACTAATCCTTTGTCATTTGCTTCATTTGCAAATATTTTCTCCCATTCTGAGGGCTGCCTTTTGGTCTTGTTTATGGTTTCCTTTGCTGTGCAAAAGATTTTAAGTTTCATTAGGTCCCATTTGTTTATTTTTGTTTTTCTTTCCATTTCTCTAGGAGGTGGGTCAAAAAGGATCTTGCTGTGAATTATGTCATAGAGTGTTCTGCCTATGTTTTCCTCTAAGAGTTTGATAGTTTCTGGCCTTACATTTAGGTCTTTAATCCATCGTGAGCTTATTTTTGTGTATGGTGTTAGGGAGTGATCTAATCTCATACATTTACATGTACCTGTCCAGTTTTCCCAGCACCACTTATTGAAGAGGCTGTCCTTTCTCCACTGTATATTCCTGCCTCCTTTATTGAAGCTAAGGTGACCATATGTCCATGGGCTTATCTCTGGGCTTTCTATCCTGTTCCATTGATCTATCTTTCTGTTTTTGTGCCAGTACCATACTGTCTTGATTACTGTAGCTTTGTAGAATAGTCTGAAGTCAGGGAGCCTGATTCCTCCAGCTCCGTTTTTTGCTCTCAAGATTGCTTTGGCTATTTGGGGTCTTTTGTGTTTCCATACAAATTGTGAAAATTTTTGTTCTAGTTCTGTGAAAAATACCAGTGGTAGTTTGATAGGGGTTGCATTGAATCTGTAGATTGCTTTGGGTAGTAGAGTCATTTTCACAATATTGATTCTTCCAATCTAAGAACATGGTATAACTCTCCATCTATTTATATCATCTTTAATTTCTTCTATCAGTGCCTTATAATTTTCTGCATACAGGTCTTTTGTCTCCTTAGGTAGGTTTATTCCTAGATATTTTATTCTTTTTGTTGCAATGGTAAATGGGAGTGTTTCCTTGATTTCACTTTCAGGTTTTTCATCATTAGTGTATAGGAATGCCAGAGATTTCAGTGCATTAATTTTGTATCCTGCTACTTTACCAAATTCATTGATTAGCTCTAGTAGTTTTCTGGTAGCATCTTTAGGATTCTCTATGTATAGTATCATGTCATCTGCAAACTGTGACAGCTATACTTCTTCTTTTCCGATTTGGATTCCTTTTATTTCCTTTTCTTCTGAAAAGGGTGCTGAATTTTGTCGAAAGCTTTCTCTGCATCTCTTGAGATGAACATATGTTTTTTCTCCTTCAATTTGTTAATATGGTTTATCACATTGATTGATTTGCATATATTAAAGAATCCTTGCATTCCTGGAATAAACCCCACTTGATCATGATGTATGATCCTTTTAATGTGCTGTTGGATCCTGTTTGCTAGTATTTTGTTGAGGATTTTTGAATCTATGTTCATCAGTGATATTGGCCTGTAGTTTTCTTTCTTTGTGACATCCTTGTCTGGTTTTGGTATCAAGGTGATGGTGGCTTCATAGAATGAGTTTGGGAGTGTTCCTCCCTCTTCTGAATTTTGGAAGAGTTTGAGAAGGATAGGTGTTAGCTCTTCTCTAAATGTTTGATAGAATTCGCCTGTGAAGCCATCTGGTCCTGGGCTTTTGTTTTTTGGAAGATTTTTAATCACAGTTTCAATTTCAGTGCTTATGATCAGTCTGT
Source organism: Aethalodelphis obliquidens (assembly GCF_003676395.1). Lineage (NCBI taxonomy): Eukaryota > Metazoa > Chordata > Mammalia > Artiodactyla > Delphinidae > Aethalodelphis > Aethalodelphis obliquidens. The sequence continues at coordinate 5,532,417 of NW_020838028.1, read as the reverse complement.
TTATATTTTCTATTTTTTCCTGATTCAGTCTTGGCAGGTTGTGCATTTCTAAGAATTTGTCCATTTCTTCCAGGATGTCCATTTTATTGGCATAGAGTTGCTTGTAGTAATCTCTCATGATCTTTTGTATTTCTGCAGTGTCTGTTGTTACTTCTTTTTCATTTCTAATTCTATTGATTTGAGTCTTCTCCCTTTTTTGATGAGGCTGGCTAATCGTTTATCAATTTTGTTTATCTTTCAAAGAACCAGCTTTTAGTTTTATTGATCTTTGCTATCATTTCCTCCATTTCTTTTTCATTTATTTCTGATCTGATTTTTATGATTTCTTTCCTTCTGCTAACTTTGGGGTTTTTTTGTTCTTCTTTCTCTAATTGCTTTAGGTGCAAGGTTAGGTTGTTTATTCGAGATGTTTCCTGTTTCTTAAGGTAGTATTGTATTGCTATAAACTTCCCTCTTAAAACTGCTTTTGCTGCATCCCATAGATTTTGGGTCTTTGTGTCTCCATTGTCATTTGCTTCTAGGTATTTTTTTTAGTTCCTCTTTGATTTATTCAGTAATCACTTGGTTATTAAGTAGTGTATTGTTTAGCCTCCATGTGTTTGTATTTTTTACAGATCTTTTCCTGTAATTGATATCTAGTCTCATAACGTTTTGGTTGGAAAAGATACTTGATACAGTTTCAATTTTTTTTAATTTACCAAGGCTTGATTTGTGACCCAAGATATGACCTATCCTGGAGAATGTTCCATGAGCACTTGAGAAGAAAGTGTATTCTGTTGTTTTTGGATGGAATGTCCTATAAATATAAATTAAGTCCATCTTGTTTAATGTATCATTTAAAGCTTGTGTTTCCTTATTTATTTTCATTTTGAATGATCTGTCCATTTGTGAAAGTGGGGTGTTAAAGTCCCCTACTATGAATGTGTTACTGTCGATTTCCCCTTTTATGTCTGTTAGTATTTGCCTTATGTATTGAGGTGCTCCTGTGTTGGATACATAAATATTTACAATTGTTATATCTTCTTCTTGGATCGATCCCTTGATCATTATGTAGTGTTCTTCTTTCTCTCTTCTTATATTCTTTATTTTATAGTCTATTTTGTCTGATATTAGAATTGCTACTCTAGCTTTCTTTTGGTTTCCATTTGCCTGAAATATCTTTTTCCATCCCCTTACTTTCAGTGTGTATGTGTCTCTAGGTCTGAAGTGGGTCTCTTGTAGACAGCAAATATATGGGTCTTGTTTTTGTATCCGTTCAGCCAATCTGTGTCTTTTGGTGGGAGCATTTAGTCCCTTTACATTTAAGGTAATTATGCATATGTATGTTCCTATTCCCATTTTCTTAATTGTTTTGGGTTTGTTATTGTAGGTCTTTTCCTTCTCTTGTGTTTGTTGCCTAGAGAAGTTCCTTTAGCAGTTGTTGTAAAGCTGGTTTGGTGGTGCTGAACTCTCTCAGCTTTTGCTTGTCTGTAAAGGTTTTAATTTCTCCATCAAATCTGAAGGAGATCCTTGCTGGGTAGAGTAATCTTGGTTGCAGGTTTTTTCCTTCATCACTTTAAACATATCCTGCCAGTCCCTTCTGGCTTGCAGAGTTTCTGCTGAAAGATCAGCTGTTAACCTTATGGGGATTCCCTTGTGTGTTATTTGTTGTTTTTCCCTTGCTGCTTTTAATATGTTTTCTATGTATTTAATTTTTGACAGTTTGTTTAATATGTGTCTTGGCGTATTTCTCCTTGGATTTATCCTGTATGGGACTCTCTGTGTTTCCTGGACTTGATTACCTATTTCCTTTCCCATATTAGGGAAGTTTTCAACTATAATCTCTTCAAATATTTTCTCAGTCCCTTTCTTTTTTCTCTTCTTCTTCTGGAACCCCTATAATTCGAACGTTGGTGTGTTTAATGTTGTCCCAGAGGTCTCTGAGACTGTCCTCAGTTCTTTTCATTCTTTTTTCTTTATTCTGCTCTGCAGTAGTTATTTCCACTATTTTATCTTCCTGGTCACTTATCCGTTCTTCTGCCTCAGTTATTCTGCTATTGATCCCATCTAAAGTATTTTTAATTTCATTTATTGTGTTGTTCATCATTGCTTGTTTCACCTTTAGTTCTTCTAGGTCCTTGTTAAATGTTTCTTGTATTTTGTCTATTCTATTTCCAAGATTTTGGATCATCTTTACTATCATTATTCTGAATTCTTTTCCAGGTAGACTGCCTATTTCCTCTTCATTTGTTAGGTCTGGTGGGTTTTTATCTTGCTCCTTAATCTGCTGTGTGTTTTTCTTTCTTCTCATTTTGCTTATCTTACTGTGTTTGGGTGTCTCCTTTTTGCAGGCTGCAGGTTCGTAGTTCCCGTTGTTTTTGGTGTCTGTCCCCAGTGGCTAAGTTTGGTTCAGTGGGTTGTATAGGCTTCCTGGTGGAGGGGAGTAGTGCCTGTGTTCTGGTGGATGAGGCTGGATCTTGTCTTTCTGGTGGGCAGTTCCACATCTGGCAGTGTGTTTTGGGGTGTCTGTGGACTTATGATTTTAGGAAGCCTCTCTGCTAATGGGTGGGGTTGTGTTCCTGTCTTGCTAGTTGTTTGGCATAGGATGTCCAGCACTGTAGCTTGCTGGTGTTGAGTGAAGCTGGGTGCTGGTGTTGAGATGGAGATCTCTGGGAGATTTTCGCCATTTGATATTATGTGGAGCTGGGAGGTCTCTTGTGGACCAGTGTCCTGAAGTTGACTCTCCCACCTCAGAGGCACAGCACTGACTCCTGGCTGTTGCACCAAGAGCCTTTCATCCACATGGCTCAGAATAAAAGGGAGAAAAAGTAGAAAGAATTAGTAGAAGTAGAAAGAAAGAAAGAAAGAAAGAAAGAAAGAAAGAAAGAAAGAAAGAAAGGAAGGAGGGAGGGAGGAAGGAAGGAAGGAGGGAAGGAAATAAAAAAGAAAGAAGATAAGGTAAAATAAAATAAAGTAAGATAAAATATAATAAAGTTATTAAAATAAAAATATAATTATTAAGAAAAAAAGAAAAAAATGAAAAACAAAAGAACGGATGGATAGAACCCTAGGACAAATGGTGGAAGCAAAGCTATACAGACAAAATCTCACACAGAAGCATACACATACACACTCACAAAAAGAGGAAAAAGGGAAAAAATAATAAATCTTGCTCTCAAAGTCCACCGCCTCAATTTGGGATGATTTGTTGTGTAAAGGAGGGAAGGAAGGAAAGAAAGAAAGAAAGAAAGAAGGTAAAGTAAAATAAAATAAAATTATTAAAATAAAAAATAATTATTAAGAAAATTTTTCTTTTTTAAATTTAGAGAAAACAAAACAAAAAACGGATGGATAGAACCCTAGGACAAATGGTGGAAGGAAAGCTATACAGACAAAATATCACACAGAAGCATACACATACACAATCACAAAAAGAGAAAAAGGTAAAAAAATCATAAATCTTGCTCTCAAGGTCCACCTCCTCAATTTGGTATGATTTGTTGTCTATTCATGTATTCCACGCATGCAGGGCATATGAAGTTGATTGTGGAGCTTGAATCCGCTGCTTCTGAGGCTGCTGGGAGAGATTTCCCTTTCTTTTCTTTGTTCGCACAGCTCCCGGGGCTCAGCTTTGGATTTGGCCCCGCCTCTGCATGTAGGTCGCAGGGGGGCATCTGTTCTTCGCTCAGACAGGATGGGGTTAAAGGAGCCGCTGATTCGGGGGTTCCGGCTCACTCAGGCCGGGGGAAGGAGGGGTACGGAGTGCGGGGCGAGCCTGCAGCGGCAGAGGCTGGCATGACCTTGCAACAGCCTGAGGTGCGCCATGCGTTCTCCTGGGGTAGTTGTCCCTGGATCCCGGGACCCTGGCAATGGCGGGCTGCACAGGCTCCCCGGAAGGGGGGTGTGGAGAATGACCTGTGCTCGCACACAGGCTTCTTGGTGGCGGCAGCAGCAGCCTTAGCATCTCATGCCCATCTCTGGGGTCCACGCTTTTAGCCGCGGCTCGTGCCCGTCTCTGGAGCTCCTTTAAGCAGTGCTCTTAATCCCCTCTCCTCGTGCACCAGGAAACAAAGAGGGAAGAAAAAGTCTCTTGCCTCTTCGGCACGTCCAGACTTTTTCCCGGACTCCCTCCCGCCTTGCCGTGGCGCACTAACCCCCTTCAGGCTGTGTTCACGCTGCCAACCCCAGTCCTCTCCCGGCGCTCGACCGAAGCCCGAGCCTTAACTCCCAGCCCCGCCCGCCCCGGCGGGTGAGCAGACAAGCCTCTCTCGGGCTGGTGAGTGCTGGTCGGCACCGATCCTCCATGCAGGAATCTCTCCCCGCTTTGCCCTCCGCATCCCTGTTGCTGTGCTCTCCTCCGCGGCTCCAAAGCTCTCCCCCTCCGCCACCAGCCACCCACAGTCTCCACCCGCGAAGGGGCTTCCTAGTGTGTGGAAACCTCTCGTCCTTCATAGCTCCCTCCCACTGGTGCAGGTCCCGTCCCTATCCTTTTGTCTCTGTTTATTCTTTTTTCTTTTGCCCTACCCACTTATGTGGGGGGTTTCTTGCCTTTTGGGAGGTCTGAGGTCTTCTGCCAGCATTCAGTAGGTGTTCTGTAGGAGTTGTTCCACGTGTAGATGTATTTCTGGTGTATCTGTGGGGAGGAAGGTGATCTCTGCGTCTTCCTCTTCCGCCATCTTCCCGGAAACCTAGATATTTTACTTTTAAAGTAGAGATCAAGGAGAAGAAATCATCTAGTGGGATGCACTAGAAGTTGATACTCTCAACAGTGGGAGTATATCTTCTTTGCTAATCAGTTGTAGCCTTGGCAGTGTCCTTGATAATCTGAATCTTAGATGGTGCAAGTGCTTAAGAGAAATTAGTTTATATGTTAGGTGAGGTGTTAAAGCTGCTAACTGACAAACCTGAACTTGCCTTGAGGAGAGACAATTTTACTGCTAGATAAGACATACAGTAATGCTTCAGGAGTTTACCAGTCTGGAAGTGACCTTGACGTGATATTTAAAAATTAGCTGTAGGTATATGCTGTTTTTGCAGAAAATGAAATTTTTTTCTTTAAATAAATATTTTATAGCTGTATAATGCCTTCCAAAAATTAGGAATTCCATATATGTCAGCACATTTTTAGATGCTGTTGTTAGCTGCTAATATAACCTACAACATTGACTGGGAAAATTTTAGAGGCTCTTCTGTGTCAGTTTGACCTAGAGACCTGTCTGACTCTGCTTTCAAAGCGTGGATAAACCAGGGTGGGTACTTTCCAGAAAGGCTGCAAATACGGATCCTAAGGGACAGAACTAGTTGTGTGTGTGTGTTGGGGGGGGGGGTGTTGCTGAGTCGAGAAGGAGTAATAAAGGAGAGCCACGAAGCCAAGCTTCAAGAATGCACAGGATTTTTATCTGTTTTTTTCCTAGGTGAAATCTGTATAAGTTTGCTAGGACTGCCATAACAAGGTACCACAGTCTGGATGGCTTACAGCTGAAATTTACCTTCGCAGAGTTCTGGGGCCCAGAGCCCAAAATCAAGGTATTAGCAGGATTATATTTTTCTGAGCGTCTCTCCTCTTGGCTTGTAAATGGCCATCCTCCTTCTGTGTCTTCTTGTGGTCTTTCTTCTGTGTCTTTGTGTCCTGACCTCCTCGTCTTAGGACACTAGCTATATTGAATAAGGGCCTGCACTAATGACCTTATTTAACTTCTGTTATCTCTTTAAACACCTTATCTCCAAATACATTCACTTTCTGAGGTACTGTGGTTCAGGGTTTCAACATATGATTTAGAAGGGGAAGCAATTCAGCCCGTAGCAGAATCCTTAGTGTTTAGAACAAGGATCTGGCACTCAGTAAACTTTGTGTTGAATAAATGTTTGAAAGAATAAATAAATAGCCAGAGAGAACCTGATGTCAGAAGCTGACTTGGATCTTGTGTCCTAGAGTATGGCAAGGAAATACGTAATACATTGGTCATCAGTTCTATAGTGCCCAAAGGTTAAGAGGATGGAATGAGGAGGTAATGGACTACATCACAAGGTTCAGAAAAAAGTTGGGCTTGAGTCAAGAAAGTTGATCTGTAATGTTTCGGTCTTGACACTTTATATTTGAGTATTTGGGGCCACTATAACCATAAATTGGAAGGAAAACAAAATACTGTCGAGAAAAGCATCTTTTTACCCAGAGGGTCCATGTTCCTTCATACTCTGCCTGGAACCTAATTATGGCTGTGGCAGTAGTGTGCATTTTCACATTGTTTTCCTTGTGGGTGCACTCGAAGCCTACATTTCACCACTTCCCTTGAATACAGGTGGACAATATGACCAAGGTGTAGCCAAAGGAATTTAAGTGGGAGTAATACGACTTCTCGACCTGGCCATAAAACATCCATACAATGTTCGCCTTGTTCTATCTCTCTCCCCCCCTCACCCCCGAGTTTGTGTTTAATTTAACCAGTCACACAGGAGAAAGATGAATAACCTCTTCCTCTCTAGAGGCTCACCCTCAAGTTATAGACTATAGTACATGTGTGGTGCTCTGTTTATTTTTAAAAGTATATATTTTTTATATTCCATAAATTCCAAATCAGAACACTTTTTTGTTGTTAAAGTAAATGGTAAAAATAAAATAATATTGACTCTGGGAGTTATTGAGCAATTAGATGTAGAGGTAGTCAATTCGGACAATGAGTCAAAGAATCAAACCTTTATTCATTTACTGCCACAGTACAAGCAAGAGGCAAGAAGAGCTGTCTGCCCCCCAGTGTCCCATTTTTTTCCTATGGAATGGCACTGGGTGAAGGTCAGTGGGTGCAGTGGTAGGGGAATCATCTCACTGTTGAGCAGCCCAGATAAGACTCCTGCCTCTTTATGGACCTGTGGGTCCCCAGGGCAAGGAGAGGGTGAAGGGCTATGATCGGAAAGGTACTGAGTCAAAGTGGAGGAAAGTGCCTCAGACAAGGCCCTCCAATAAGAAGGCCTCTGAGGAGGTCCCAGGGCTCGGGATGCAGATTTTTATATACACACGGCTGGTCTGGGAGGAGGACTGAGTGCTTCATTGCAACTCTCCCCAAAAAACTACTAATTCTGATGTGATGAGGACAGTCCCCGCACCCCTACCCCTGCCATAAGGCCTGCTAGGCAAAGTTGTGAGGTTTTTTTTCCTGAATATTTATTTATTTATTTGGCTGTGCCGGGTCTTGGTTGCGCTGCGCAGGATCTTCTATCTTCGTTGGGGCATGCGGGATCTTTAGTTGCGGCACGTGGGATCTTTTTTTTTTTTTTTTGCGGTACGCGGGCCTCTCACTGTTGTGGCCTCTCCCGTTGCGGAGCACAGGCTCCAGACGCGCAGACTCAGCGGCCATGGCTCACGGGCCTAACCGCTCCGCGGCATGTGGGATCTTCCCGGACCGAGGCACAAACCCGTGTCCCCTGCATCGGCAGGCGGACTCTCAACCGCTGCGCCACCAGGGAAGCCCTCGTGTGGGATCTTTTAGGTGTGGCACGCAGGATCTTTTCTTAGTTGTAGCACACAGGATCTTTAGTTGCACTATGCAAACTCTTAATTGCGGCATATGGGATCTAGTTCCCTGACCAGGGATGGAACCCGGGCCCCCCTCATTGGGAGCGCGGAGACTTAGCCACTGGACCACCAGGGAAGTCCCAGGCAAAGGTTTGCAGTTGGCTATGATTGGACCTGAAGGATCATTTATAGGGTTTTGGATGAGAGCTGGGGTCTTTGGGTGCTCACTATGTGCCAGACATTGAGGCATTCAGTTCCCATGAAAGCACATGGGAACTGAATGCCTTACTCCTAACTGATGGGTAAACTGATGTTCTGAAGATTAAGTTACTTACCCAGTATTGTGCCTTTGAATTTGTCAGCTAAAGTGTGCCAGGTTATACTTCATCTATTGACATATTCATAACATTATGTTTTGTTACCCTCTTCAAAGTTTATTGTATTAAATATTAATGCCAAGATTAAGGAGTCAGTTATTTTCTGGCGTTTGGTGGAACTCTTCCTAAGCAGGGACACAATAAAATTACAGGCTCAGATGGTTTTAATGAAGAGGTGACCAAGTGATAATGCTTTCATTGGGATTAAAGAACAAAAGAAAGAGAAAGTCGAGAATTTCTGTTCCATGAAGCATAGAATTGCAGATCTTTTATGGTTATGGAGATCATCCCAATTTCATTGGTGAAGAGAATTTACTTTTGTTTCTTAGAGCAATATATCTAATAGTAAAGATGGGACAAAAGGTCAGCATTCCTGACTTAGCTCAATTCACATTTTACTATGTAACAATTTAATTCCCCTGTCTCTTCTTTCTGGATCAGTATGGATGATTCCATGTTGTAGGGTGTTAAGAGACCACTGAGTATGGGGTGGGGGACCTAGAAAATTCACCCCTTACCTCTGAGTCAGGAGTCAGTGCAAGCCCTTGCCATTCCTCTTATTGATTTTACTGGATCCATTGTCTCAGCTTGTTTTGCGTGTTAGGTGTAACAGCTATTAAGGTGTTCTAGGATTTGGCGTCTCATCTTCATTTGCATCATATGCCTTCTTCTCCTCTTCTGGGCTAGAGCAGAGCCAGGCACCTGGGAGGCAGGTGACCCTTGTCAAGAGCATACACATGCTTCCACTTGGGTTCTTCTTCTCCTGCTACTTTCACCTCTCCAGGCATTCCTGCTGGCCCTCAGTTTACCTGTTCTGGGTCTTTTTCTCTTAGGACCTGGTTAAAGGCTGCCTTCAAATGCTTGAGCTGATCATTTGACATTATGGTTCTTAACATGAAAACCTTGAAATTTTCTGAAAAACACTGTGTATTGTATGCCATTATGTGCATTATGAAATGAAAACCTTTCTGTGGTCCACTCACTCACGAGCTTCATGGCTTTACTCAGATAGCATTTCCTTGGTGAGCACGTGTCTGACCACCTCCTTAATTGCAGCATCTCTCTACCCCAGGCACTCCCTGCCCCCCTTACCTACTGTTTCTCCCCAGAGCACTAGCACCTCCTAATGGATTACATAATGTACTTCGCTATTTATCTTCTGTCTGTTCCCTACTGTCTCTAAAGTTCCTTGAAGGCATGTTCTGTTTTGTTTTGTTTTTTGTCCACCGCTAAGAACTCCAGAGCCTGAACCAGAGACTGTTACTTAGTAGCTGTTTAATAAAATTTGTTGAGGTAACTATATAATTATGGGGGCATGTAGCTTTCATTAGATTCCAAAGAGTGTCCATGGACTTAAAATAAAGGTAAAGAAACCTTGACTTAAGGTGTTATCTCATAAAGTAAAGCATAGACCTGCCTGATTTTAAGTGTTGTTTCAATGTATAAAACAGTGCAAGTCATAAAAATTTTGTCCATGTCTCAAATATTGGCCATGAGATTCCAGTTTGCAACCTATAGCTTGAAGTATTACTCTTGCCAGGCATATTGGTATTTTGATAATGTTGAGGTTAGAAAAGTTAAGTTCCAAAAAAATACCAAATCATGAGTGGCTGAGTACCATAATATCATGCACTGTGACTGAAGAGGAAAGACCTTTGCCCTCCCTCACCCATCCTCCCAGACCTCTCTCCCTGTGGTGAAATCATCTCCTGCCTTTCAATCACACCATTTACCCCCGAAAGGCCTATGTATAGCATTCTTTCTCATTCTTCTTGTGTCAGTCAAACCAATCTTCCCTTGACCATTTTGTATTTGCTGTTTTGCTATTTTATACACAAGTAGCTTGCTTGTTTGTATCATGCAGGTATAAAATATCCCAAATTGCAGATAGGTAGATGCATCTTAACTTTTCTCTATCCAAATTTGTGGATTCAAAACCTATAGACCATCTACATATTTAGAATGAGAGCCATTGTTATAGTAATGTCAGATTACTTTTCATAGTTGTTTAATAAAATAAGCAAAATGGTGGATTTAAGAGATATCTGTGAGAAGTTTAGAGTATGAGATCCTTGTTCAGTAGTGGTAGAAGTAATTTTGATTTTGTATGAGGTTTGTTCTCTTTATCTCGCTTCAAAGAGCTAGGATCCCTAGTGATTTTGAATAACCCTATTGCTTCTCCTTGTTTTGTCAAGGCCAGTATGGAATGCAGATATACCAATTTGCAGATGACCTATCAAGCTACAAACTGGTATATCAAAGTCATCAAGATCTATAGTGTGAACATATGAGATATATGCTGTGTGGTGTTTAATGAACTATAACCTACTTCTCTTCTATGCAAAATATAATGAGAAACAAAATATCCAGAAGTAGAGACAAAAGGGAAAAGCAAAAATTATGTCTTAAAAAAATAAACACAAATTTTATCTTAAATAAGCAAAAAAAATTCATACACACATACATATACAACATATATATATGTATATCACATCATGTATTCATCACAAGAGTTGATTCTGTGTATTATCATACAATAAAAATATAATAGCTTTCAGAGAAGGTATTTACTACTAGTACTATTTAGATGACTGATTAAACTATACAAGAAAGGTATTTGATACTATTTATGATATAAATAAAATGATACAAGGAATGAGAGTCATCTAGATTGAATTAACATAGAGCCAGAAAGACTGAGCTCTATATCTACTTATTACCAACAGTTATGAACAGCTGTCTTCAGAATCTGCCAGAGCCCAGTGAAGATGTTTTCAAGTGTTTCTCCAATCAGATGAACAGTGGTAGCCATTCATCAGTACCTCACCATTTATGTCATCATAATTATCTTAAAGCACAGAAGGGAAATTCATAAGGGTTTCTTTAGACCGAAGGTTAATTTTAATTAAGTATTTGGGCATAAGTCAGACTTACTGACTACAAAATAAGTTTTGTACTACTCTGAGAATTTGTGAGTATCCAAGAAATTTCACAACAGCATTAGTACTATATGAATAGCCTGTTTAACTTGGATATAATAGGTCAAAAAAAAAAAAAAAAAGAAAAAGAAAAACCTGACTCTAACCGTACATTTTGAAAAGCCTTCTGCCAGGTAAAGCAAAAAAAAAGATTGTGCAGTGGGTTAGACTGTAAATTGAGGGGATTAAAAAACCCCAGGAGAATTTTATCATCTTCCTAAATTAAAAGGTTACCTTTTTTCAGGCTCTGTCACACTCAAGGAACTATGATGCTCTGATTTTTATGAATCAAGCAACTGTAATGTAGTTGACAAGTATAAGCCCGAGTTTTCTTAAAGGGAAAACGAAGTTCCGGTTGAACCGCCTTTGAGTATGTCAACAAAACAATGTTCCTTAATGCTTCCTTGAACTATTCCTACAATAGTCAACATATAAAATGAGATGATGTGATTTTCTTACTATCTGTGCTTTTATATGTAGAGCAAATGAAATATTACAATGGAGATGATTTTATAGAGTTTAAAAATTAGACAGAAGGTGTGTTATGCTGGACTATCACCCTGGACGGGATTTTTTTTTTTTTTAACATCTTTATTGGAGTATAATCGCTTTTATAATGTTGTGTTAATTTCTGCTACATAACAAAGTGAATCAGCTATATGTATACATATACCCCCATATCCCCTCCGTCTTGAGACTCCCTCCCACCCTCCCTATCCCACCCCTCTAGGTGGTCACAAAGCCCAGAGCTGATCTCCCTGTGCTATGCGGCTGCTTCCCACTAGCTAGCTATTTTACATTTGGTAGTGTATATATGTCCATGCCACTCTCTCACTTCATCCCAGCTTACCCTTCCCCCATCCCGTGTCCTCAAGTCCAAACTCTACATCTGCATCTTTATTCCTGTCTTGCCCCTAGGTTCCTCAGAACGCTTTTTTTTTAGATTTCATATAAATGTGCTAGAATACAGTATTTGTTTTTCTCTTTCTGACTTACTTCACTCTGTATGACAGACTCTAGGTCCACTCACCTTATTATAAATAACTCAATTTCGTTTCTTTTTATGGCTGAGTAATATTCCATTGTATATATGTGCCACATCTTCTTTATCCATTCATCTGTCAATGGACACAGGGTGCTTCCATGTCCTGGCTATTGTAAATAGTGCTGCAATGAACATTGTGGTGCATGACTCTTTTTGAATTATGGTTTTCTCATGCAATATGCCCAGTAGTGGGATTGCTGGGTCATATGGTAGTTCTATTTGTAGTTTTTTCAGGAACCTCCGTACTGTTCTCCACAGTGACTGTATCAATTTACATTCCCACCAACAGTGCAAGAGGGTTCCCTTTTCTCCACACCCTCTCCAGCATTTATTGTTTGTAGACTTTTGATGATGGCCATTCTGATTGGTGTGAGGTGATACTTCGTTGTAGTTTTGAATTGCATTTCTCTAATGATTAGTGATGTTGGGCATCCTTTCATGTGTTTGTTGGCAATCTGTATATCTTCTTTGGAGAAATATCTATTTAGGTCTTCTGCTATTTTTGGATTGGGTTGTTTGTTTTTTTGATATTGAGCTGCCTGAGCTGCTTGTAAATTTTGGAGATTAATCCTTTGTCAGTTGCTTCATTTGCAAATATTTTCTCCTATTCTGAGGGTTGTCTTTTAGTCTTGCTTATGGTTTCCTTTGCTGTGCAAAAGTTTTTAAGTTTAATTATGTCCCATTTGGTTATTTTTGTTTTTATTTCCATTTCTCTAGGAGGTGGGTCGGAAAGAATATTGCTGTGATTTATGTGCTCTGCCTATGTTTTCCTCTAAGAGTTTTAGAGTGTCTGGCCTTACATTTAGGTCTTTAATCCATTTTGATTTTATTTTTGAGTATGGTTTTAGGAAGTGTTCTAATTTCATTCTTTTACATGTAGCTGCCCAGTTTACCCAGCACCACTTATTGAAGAGGCTGTCTTTTCTCCATTGTATAGTCTTCCCTCCTTTATCTCTTGGTTTTTATCATCTTTAATTTCTTTCATCAGTGTCTTATAGTTTTCTGCATACAGGTCTTTTGTCTCCTTAGGTAGGTTTATTCCTAGGTATTTTATTCTTTTTGTTGCAATGGTAAATGGGAGTGTTTCCTTAAATTTTCTTTCAGATATTTCATCATTAGTGTATAGGAACGCAAGAGATTTCTGTGCATTAATTTTGTATCCTGCTACTTTACCAAATTCATTGATTAGCTCTAGTAGTTTTCTGGTAGCATCTTTAGGATTCTCTAAGTGTAGTATCAGGTCACCTGCAAATAGTGACAGCTTTACTTCTTCTTTTCCAATTTGGATTCCTTTTATTTCTTCTTCTTATCTGATTGCTGTGGCTAAAACTTCCAAAATTATGTTGAATAATAGTGGTGAGAGTGGGCAACCTTGTCTTATTCCTTATCTTAGTGGAAATGGTTTCAGTTTTTCACCATTGAGAACAAGCTGGCTCTGGGTTTGTCATATATGGCCTTTATTATGTTGAGGTAAGTTCCCTCTATGCCTACTTTCTGGAGGGTTTTTATCATAAATGGGTATTGAATTTTGTTGAAAGCTTTTTCTGTATCTATTGAGATTATCATATGGTTTTTATCCTTCAATTTGTTAATTTGGTCTATCACATTGATTAATTTGCATATATTGAAGAATCCTTGCATTCCTGGGAAAAAAACCCACTTAATCATGGTGTATGATCCTTTTAATGTGCTGCTGGATTCTGTTTGCTAGTATTTTGTTGAGGATTTTACATCTATGTTCATCAGTGATATTGGCCTATAGTTTTCTTTTTTTGTGACGTCTTTGTCTGGTTTTGGTATCAGGGTGACTGTGGCCTCATAGAATGATTTTGGGAGTGTTCCTCTCTCTGCTATATTTTGGAAGAGTTTGAGAAAGATAGGTGTTAGCTCTTCTCTAAATGTTTGATAGAATTTGCCTGTGAAGTCTTCTGGTCCTGGGCTTTGTTTGTTGGAAGATTTTTAATCACAGTTTCAATTTCAGTACTTGTGATTGGTCTGTTCATATTTTCTATTTCTTCCTGGTTCAGTCTCGGAAGGTTGTCCTTTTCTAAGAATTTGCCCATTTCTTCCAGGTTGTCCGTTTTATTGCATAGAGTTGTTTGTTGTAATCTCTCACGATTCTTTGTATTTCTTCAGTGTCTGTTGTTACTTCTCCTTTTTCATTTCTAATTCTGTTGATTTGAGTCTTTTCCATTTTTTCTTGATGAGGCTGGCTAATGGTTTATCAATTTTGTTTATCTTCTCAAAGGATCAGCTTTAGTTTAGTGACCTTTGCTATCATTTCCTTCATTTCTTTTTCATTTATTTCTGATATGATTTTTATGATTTCTTTTCTTCTGCTAACTTTTGGGGTTTTTTTCTTCTTCTTTCTCTAATTGCTTTAGGTGTAAGGTTAGGTTGTTTATTTGAGATTTTTCTTGTTTCTTTAGGTAGGATTGTATTGCTATAAACATCCCTCTTAGAACTGCTTTTGCTGCAACCCATAGATTTTAGGTCATCGTGTTTTCATTGTCATTTGTTTCTTGGTATTTTTAAATTTCCTCTTTGATTTCTTCAGTGATCTCTTGGTTATTTAGTAGTGTATTCTTTAGCCTCCATGTGTTTGTATTTTTTACAGATTTTTTCCTGGAATTGATATCTAGTCTCATAGAGTTGTGGTTAGAAAAGATACTTGATATGATTTCAATTTTGTTAACTTTACGAAGGCTTGATTTGTGACCCAAGATATGATCTATCCTGGAGAATGTCCATGAGCATTTGAGAAGAAAGTGTATTCTGTTGTTTCTGGATGGAATGTCCTATAAATATCAATTAAATCCATTTTGCTTAATGTATCATTTAAAGCTTGTGTTTCCTTATTTATTTTCACTTTGGGTGATCTGTCCATTTGTGAAAGTGGGGTGTTAAAGTCCCCTACTATGATTGTGTTACTGTCGATTTCCCCTTTTATGGCTGTTAGCATTTGCCTCATGTATTGTGGTGCTCCTATGTTGGGTGCATAAGTATTTACAATTGTTATATCTTTTTCTTGGATTGAAGCTTTGATCATTATGTAGTGTCCTTCTTTGTCTCTTGTAATATTCTTTATTTTAAAGTCTATTTTGTCTGATATGAGAATTGCTACTCCAACTTTCTTTTGATTTCCATTTGCGTGGAATATCTTTTTCCATCCCTTCACTTTCAGTCTGTATGTGTCCCTAGGTCTGAAGCAGTCTCTTGTAGACAGCATATACATGGGTCTCATTTTTGTATCCATTAAGCCAGTCTGTCTTTTGGTTGGAGCATTCAAACCATTTACATTTAAGGTAATTATCAATATGTATGTTCCTGTTACCATTTTCTTAATTGTTTTGGGTTTGTTTTTGTGGTTTTTTTTCTCCTCTTGTGTGTCCTGCCTAGAGGTATCCCTGAGCATTTGTTGTAGAGCTGGTTTGGTGGTGCTGAATTCTCCTAGCTTTTGCTTGTCTATAAAGGTTTTAATTTCTCTGTTGAGTCTGAATGAGATCCTTGCTGGTTAGAGTAATCTTGATTGTAGGTTTTTCCCTTTCATCACTTTAAAGATGTCCTGCCACACCCTTCTGGCTGGCTGCATTTCTGGTGAAAAATCAGCTGTTATCCTTATGGGGATTCCTTGTATGTTATTTGTTGCTTTTCCCTTGCTGCTTTTAATGTTTTTTCTTTGTATTTAATTTTTGATAGTTTGATTAATATGTGTCTTGGTATGTTTCTTCTTGGATTTATCCTATATGGGACTCTATGTGCTTCCTTGTCTTGATTGACTATGTCCTTTCCCATATTAGGGAAGTTTTCAACTATAGTCTCTTCAAATATTTTCTGTCCCTTTCTTTTTCTCTTCTTCTTCTGGGATCCCTATAAGTCGAATGTTGGTGTGTTTAATGTTGTCCCAGAGGTCTCTGAGACTGTCTTCAAGTCTTTTCATTCTTTTTACTTCGTTCTGTTCTGCGGTAGTTATTTCCACCATTTTATCTTCCAGGTCACTTATCCCTTCTTCTGCCTCAGTTATTCTTCTATTGATTCTTTCTAGAGAACTTTTAATTTCATTTATTGTGTTGTTCATCATTGTTTGCTTCATCTTTAGTTCTTCTAGTTCCTTGTTAAATGTTTCTTGTATTTTCTCCATCCTATTTCCAAGATTTAAGATCATCTTTCCTAACATTACTCTGAATTCTTCTTCAGGTAGATTGCCTATTTCCTCTTCATTTGTTAGGTCTGGTGGGTTTTTACTTTGCTCCTTCATCTGCTGCATATTTCTGTCTTCTCATTTTGCTTAACTTACTGTGTTTGGGGTCTCCTTTTCTCAGGCTGCAGATTCGTAGTTCCCGTTGTTTTTGATGTCTGCCCTCAGTGGTTGAGGTTGGTTCAGTGGGTTGTGTAGGCTTCCTGGTGGAGGGGACTGATGCCCGTGTTCTGGTGGATGAGGCTGGCTCTTGTCTTTCTGGTGGGTATGTTTTGGGTTCTCTGTGAACTTATTATGATTTTAGGCAGCCTCTCTGGTAATGGGTGGGGTTGTGTTCCTGTCTTTCCAGTTGTTTGGCATGGGTTGTCCAGCACTGGAGCTTGCTGGTCATGGAGTGGAGCTAGGTCTTAGCGTTGAGATGGAGATCTCTGGGAGACCTCTTGCCAATTGATGTTACAAGGGGCCGGGAGGTTTCTGGTGGTCCAATGTCCTGAACTTGGCTCTCCCACCTCAGAGGTTCAGGCCTGACACCTGGCCGGAGTACCAAGACTCTGTCAGCTACATGGCTTTGGGGAAGTCTGAGGTCTTCTGCTAGTGTTCAGTAGGTGTTCTGTAGGAGTTTTTCCATATGTAGATGTATTTTTGATGCATCTGTGGGTAGAAGGTGGTCTCCACATCTTACTTGTCCGCCATATTGAAGGTCCTCCTCAAGATATTTTAGACATGCCCATCTTTTTGGGCCGCCAACGTAGGTGAACGTAAAGGTGGAGTCTGAGTATCTGAAATCTTGCAGGGTGGGGTCTTGGCAGGGCCAGAGGTGCTTGAGGCATGGGGCAGCCCTACCGCTTGGATGGGATTTAATTCTTAGAGTTCTGAGCAATTTGGTATTATATTCTTCTCCTTTACAAAATATAATTTTCTACCCTGAATTAGAAATAAACCTATTACCTCAATCAACTACTGTGTCATGCAGGGCTTTATAATTTCCCCTAGAGTATCTCATTTAATGTTTACCCTGATAAACTAAGAGAGGTAATGTGTATTATTGTGCTCATTCAACTTGAAGATTATCACCTTGATGTGGGTACTCAGAAATTTGTTCAATGAAAGATTGAAAAGTTTGCTGTCACAGATCAAACAAGGAGTACCAACCAGGATTCTTAGACTGTTTCATAACCAAAAATGTCAGCAGCTTCAAGATCAGGAATTCCTGGTGCTTTGTAATTTCTATTATATCTGCTTTCCTATTTCAGAGCAGATCTTCTTTTCAAATAAGTGTGAGGTGTCTGTTAAGGTTGTATTGCTGCAACTAGGTTCCACTCTTTCAGATTGTGACATTTTCCTTGTCTTATTTCCTACCTACTATATCAGAACATAGGAATAGATGCAGTGCTGGTATATTCATCCAGTTTCACATTATTCTTTAAAAGAACTCTGTGACCACTAGCACCATTGTTTTATTGGAATTTTCATTTGTGACCTTTCTTGTGCTGGGCTTTGGAAGCCTTGGGAACTCTCAGAGCTTGAGGCCTGAGAGACTTCCCATTTTATTCACCAACTTTTTTTTCCTCAGGGTCCTAGGTGAGGTCAGTGACATTCTTTGCATTTCTCACTAGGAGGATTGCTTTTTTTTTCAGACTGGATGTTCAGGCATGACCCAATTTACACTTTTATGTAAAGTTGGTGCACTTTGTGATTTTTCCCATTTCCACAAGTAGTTCTTGGCAATAACAGTTAGTGATCTGATTTTGATTACTATGTCAAGGTTCCTCTATAACTGGACTGTAACTGATTTCAAAAACATCCCTCTCTCTTGTGGAGGCCAGAAATCGTAAACCTGATAATTTTTAAGAGAGTGGACATTGCTGCTGGTGATGCCGAATGCTTGGCCTCTGTGCCCTTGTGCCAAATTGAATCTTGGAGACAGAGTTTTGGCTGAAGGAGAAATGAATAGCTTTATTGCTTCTCCAGGCAAAGGGGGATACAGTGGGTTCCTGCCCTCTGAAAACTTTGTGTCCCAACCCCGGGAGGATTTGATGAGGAGTTTTATAGCAAGGGTTCAAGGATGGGGTTGTTGTTAAGATTAGGGTGTGTACAGGGGCTGCACTCCTTTAATCTGGTCTCAGGTAATCTTCTTGATGAACTTCTCTGGTTCCTGGCCTCAGGTGGTTTCTTAGCTGTTCCTCCCTTGGTTAACAACTGTTCGAATCTGCCCTTTGGAACTCAAGGAAGGTCATGGGGGCTGGATTCTGTTCCCTACAAATGAGAAAATGGGGGACAGAAAGGCTTTTGTGCCCTGGAGCCCCACAGGCTCCTGGTCGGTTTCACTGGGCAGACCACTACGTAGCACAGTTTAAAGTGGGAACCACTCTGCTTTAATTTGACCAGGTAAAGTACATATGCCTGGCTTCCCTGGTGGTGCAGTGGTTAAGAATCCGCCAACCAATGCAGGGGACATGGGTTCGAGCCCTGGCCCAGGAAGATCCCCCATGCCATGGAGCAGCTAAGCCTGTGCGCCACAATTACTGAGCCTGTGCTCTAGAGCCCGGGAGCCACAACTACTGAGCCTGTGTGCCACAACTACTGAAGCCCGCACACCTACAGCCCATGCTCTGCAGCAAGAGAAGCCACCACAATGAGAAGCCCGGGCACCGCAATGAAGAGTAGCCCCCGCTCACAACCACAACTAGAGAAAGCCCATGTGCAGCAACAAAGACCTGTCACAGCCAAAAATAAATAAATAAATTATTTTTTTTAAAAAAGTACATATGCCCTTCCAGTGTTTGTTAAGGGATGGTGCATCCCATGTACAAGTAAGTAGAAAGCTTTATGCCATGTTGTGTTAAAGGATGCATGTATCTATGATTTTATCAACTGTGGATTTTTTACCCCTGCCTGTCTTCTCAAACCCTCTCCTTATCACTGGATTTTGTCCAGGCAATAGAGCTATAATAAATATTAATTAGCCTGAAGAAAGCATAGTTAGGAAGGTGCATCTTCAGCTAAAATGTAACTCAAGATCATACAGTGCATTCCAAAGGAATTATTTGTGATTTCTGGGTTACCACTACACTGGATTATTTTTATTTCTGCTTCCCTCCATTGGCATATAGTCAAAATATTGACTGTATCATTACTAATAAGTTATAAATGCAGGCTATTATGAATTAGGATGGCATATTGTAATAATATGGTGGAATAAATAATGTCCTATTCTGCCATCCTTGGAAATGGTAGATTGCAAGTAAAGTATGTTTCATCTGTATCAGTGTACTTGAAAACCCTTCATCTTTTTCAAAGTTATTTGTTACTTAAACAGTGTTTTGATTATTTTAGACATTTTCAGAAAAGTAGATCTTTGTCTTTCATTTCCAACTCTTGTACCTGGTTTTATTCGTAACAGCCGCATACATGGTAGTTCTTTTATTTTTACACACAGCTAATCTGTTTTCACCCAGGAGACAGGAAAATCTGTATTTCAGCCACATTAAAAGATAACACTATACTCTTTGTTTTGTCTTTGAGCTGTCTAATTCTTCTAGGGTAAGATTAAAGTAATTTCTGACACCTCCTCCATGGTTTAATGGAGTGTGTAGTTGTGTGTGTGTGTGTGTGTGTGTGTGTGTGTGTGTTTTAAAAAAAAATACTGAAAAGAATAGAACAGAAATCCATTCATGAGCGTGCATTGCTTCCATTAGTTGCACATTCATCTTAAATGAAAAACACTGATTAGAGCTGAGCAGATACAGAGAATCGGGAGCTGATTTGGACTTGATAAGCTCTTGAGCAACCAGACTGCTCAATTATCATTAATGGGTTTTGTAAATTTCTCAATTGCTTTTTTCAAGGTTTTTATTAAGAAAAAAATATATGGACATTGAAATTGCCTTTGTGTCATCACCTTTAAAAACTCACTTGTTGGCATGTACATTGCCTTATTTCCCAATGACACTAGTTGTTGCAGAAACGATTGGATTTACTCTGTTCCGATCTAAATATAATAGCAAAAAAAAAAAAAAAAAGGCAAGGTAGTTAAATTGCTGATCTATTTAATTTGACTCACAGTTATGGTGGCATGCAAATAGGTTTCCCTGGAGGTATAATTATTTCAGAGTGATGGTTTTTCCTGATCACATACTGAAAGGTATGGTATCTTTTCTTAGACTTTATAAGAATTTACTTAGTCATTTTTCTGTTTAAGATTTTATTATTATTTTTTACTTGATAGTGTATGATGGAGAAGCCTGAAGCTATGATGACACTGACCCCCCAACCCTAGCTTTGCTGCACGACAATGAGCAATTCTCACACTTTCTGAGCTGTGATTCCTTATTTGTCAATTGTAGTTACTAGAATAAATCTTGAGTTATGGTCAGTTCTACCAAAAATTTATGATTCCATGAAAGGAAATGGAAAGTCTTAGTGTTGAAGTTATTCTGCAAAATGCAGGGTAATTTTATAGAAATGTTTTCAAAATACTGTGGTACTGCTTATCACTGAGTTAAAGTTTATTACATTTGAAACTCTGGGAATTATAATTGTTTTAATAAGATATTTATTGAAAGGTGTATCTACATTAATTCTTTGTTTCTTAACATAGACATAAACATTTTGACTGTTTCTAAGAGGCCGTTTTTAGAAAAACCCAGAGGTGTGTTATGTATCTGTAGCAGCAAGCCCACTTAGATTACAATCTGCTCAAAAATTGCATTTTAAGAAGCATGTGTTCCAATTTAAATTCCTAGGTTTTGATGAAGTGCTGTCTTTACCTACTATTGCTAAATATTTACTTTCATAATAATGCAGGTATAAATTGATGCCCACGTAGCCTCTCCTGCCTCTCTGCATAAGGATGAGAAAGAGGGGGAGAGTGTATTATTATATACTCCTTGATGAACATTCAGTGAGAAAAAGATCCCTATGCAATTTTCCCATATACTGTGTTTGAATATGTAAGGGTGTGTTCAATAACTGTGTTATCAAGGCCTAGAATTTAGTAACACCTTACTACTAATTTAGTAAGCAATTTACTTAGCTTCTAAATAAGGTACTGCTGTCCTTACATGTTTGGCACATGAAGAGATGCATGACCAAGAAATAATTTCAAGATCAAGCAAAGAACCCCTCTTTGACTGGACTCCATGACAGAGCAATATTGGGCCCTATGAATATCCACTTCAGTGAATTTGCTCTTCCTGGATTAATAGAATCCTCAAGAAGCCAAATATGGAACACCATAGGAAAGCATTTTAGATCATATATCCTATTAAAACTCCAGAATTCTAGGGCTGTCTGTAATTTCATAATATAGTTAAACAAGTATTTTTCAATATTTTAAACAATATTAATAATTTTAATATTTGAATGAGAGGAAATGTGAATGAGCGCAAGTGAATAAATATGAGTAAATATTTTAAACAAATTACATGAACATGTAATATAATATTAATTATGTTATAGATATCAATATTATAATTTTATTATTTAGGGGGACTAATAAGATCATGGTATTTTACAAAATTATTTGGGCAAGTATTTTGGCAAGTATTGAGACCTGTAATCTTCTTTATCTTCAAATGATGTAGAAAGAGAGTAACTTCTCTGAATTCATTCAGTTTGGATTCTTATGTAAATTATGAATATGAGCAGCCAGGATTAAGAGAGAAACTCAAGGGCTTCCCTGGTGGCGCAGTGGTTGAGAGTCCGCCTGCCGATGCAGGGCACACGGGTTCGTGCCCCGGTCCGGGAAGATCCCACATGCCGCGGAGCGGCTAGGCCCGTGAGCCATGGCCGCTGAGCCTGCGCGTCCGGAGCCTGTGCTCCGCAACGGGAGAGGCCACAACAGTGAGAGCCTGCGTACCGCAAAAAAAAAAAAAAAGAAGTGAAACTCAAAACCTTTGGTCAGAAAACCATCTTAGAAAAGTTTAAATGTACTTTTCAGAGCTTCAAAACAGAATCCCAGGTCCATGGCATAGGATATGGGTGAATATCATTCGTGAAGTAGGACTTTCATAATCACAGTGTAAAAGAACTCTTGCAGAAAATATTAAATTTCCATTTTATCCAACAAATGTAGGCATGTTACAAGAGAGTTCCTATAATGGTGGTTTCTGGATTGCTGGGATGAGGGAGTTGTAGTCACACATGAGTACATAGGAAGCCTTTGAGGTTCACCTATACATGCATCTGTGTCTTAGACAAGAAGGAATAATCACAACCACAAAAACCCTAATGGACAATGTTTTCTTTTCTGGATTCCTCTTTAGTTGTTATATAAATGTGTCCTTTAAAAGTTTCTTGGGTCAGAGCTGTATTTTCAAGCTCATTGAATCTGCTGAAATTGGAGATGGTTATTTAACCCTATGACAGATGGAGACAGCCTGTCTCAGCCTTCAAAGATGAAATGTGAATGAGCACAAGTGAGTAAATATGAGACTAATTGAAGTGGACCGACTGAGAGACCAAGGAAGGGTGCATTCCTGGCACTCCTCAGACCCCAGCTTTGAAGCCAGCCACCAGTCTGTGTAAATGACCCCACTAACCTACAACGGAAGGGGTTACAAGGTTACCTAAACACACAGTCCTTTATAAGTCTATTAGAAACACCTTTAGGCATTAGTATTCCTAAATATGTCTGGTCTGTCTTATCAATTATAAAGTAAGAATTAGGAGTACTGATTTTAAGAAGATCACTACAATTTTATGTTGCTCAGATAAAAACTTTTAGTGTAGTACAATTGAATATTAACTCTTTGACTTGACAACAATGGTAGTATTTCAGGCCCTACCACCTTCTCACCTGAAGTATCAATACACCATTTTGTTTCTTTTGCAACAATATTCCCTTCCTGGGAAAATAAGAAAATAGCCAAATAATGAAACAAAGTTGCCAGCAGTATGGTTCAAAGTCTAACTTATAAATTGTAGCATTTCATAAATATGTGTTAAACCAATGAAGAAGAGAAACAGTTATGTTAACCAGGGCCACAAATTCAAAATGCCTAGAAGGGCCAGGAAGATTCCACTTAGGGAGTAAGTTGATTTGCACACACTGTGCATATGAATCGTGAGGACTGTGAGAAATTGGACATGTATATTACTTTATATGTATGTGGGCCCAGAAATGCTAGACTTTCTGTTCTTTATCTAAATTTGTGTATAAAACATATCAGTTGTTAAATGTTGGTTCAAAATTTAAAAAACCCTCTATGGGCCAAACCACACGCATATATATATATATATATATATATATGTTTTCAAGGGCCATTCGGCTCTGAGGCCACCAGCTTGCAAGCTCTGATCAGTGTATAAACACACACAGACATAAAGCTCTGTGAGCAGCAGGCATGTGAGAGTTACATGTTTAACTGAGTGGAGCATAATCTGGCATCAGAGGTACAGACTTTCATTTTCAAATGTATAATACTCATTTTTTCATTACTGAATTTTTAAAAGTCAAATTAAAGCTATGTTAGATATTCAACTATGTAAATTAGTAACTTAGCCGTTTCAGGAATCAACATTGATCCTAGAGATAATAAACTCAAAATTAGTCTGAAATATTTTTTCACAGTCCAATTAAACCATGTTTATTGAGTGTCCAGATTAAAAGGCACTGAAGAGGTGATTGAAATAGAGTTCCTAACCAAAGCAGTTTGCAATCCAATGAATGAGAAAGACTAGCTTTAATATGACACAGATAAAAGCAAATGTACAGATGTCATGAAAGAGAGAAAAAATGATCTTCTTTGTGCCTTCATAGTACAAAGGAAGGAAAGATCAATTCCTTGCAGAGGTCAAAGATCAAGGAAAGCATCCTGAAGGAGGTGGCATTTCAGATGCATCTGAGAAAGTGTATCATTGCAAATTTCCAAATTCTTGGGCTGAGCGATGGTAAATGGTCTGGCCTGGCTGAAGCACTGAGGAACCAGAGTGGAGGGAGTGGGAGGCTAACTTGGAACAGGACTGCAGAGGGCCTTGAGTATCATATTGGCACATTTGGGGATTTTATGCTGTAGAAAGAAGAGACCTAAGGACTTTTAGTAGGTACAGTCTCTGTGTTAGAAGCTAGTGCTGGTACATTGTAAAACATGGATTAGAGATGAAAGAAGAGACTGACAGAACAGAAATATCAGTTAGGAGTCTACTCCAATAGTGTAGACAACAGATAATGAGGACTTGAGCTGTGTGGGGATAGCAGGACCTGAGGGACCATGGATGTGGTGTCAAACTATATGACAGTCCAGGGACTGTTTTTTCTTTCTTGACAACACTGTCATTGAAACAATTTGACCTAGATATTAGTTTTTTTTCTTCTCACTGTCAGCTCACCATTCTTTCTGAATATCAGCATATCCAACTAAATAAGGAAGAAATTATAAGACTGTGGGTATTTGGATTTTCCTACATAGTCAAAAACAAGTTCTATTTTCAGCTTCTTTTATAAATGGGATTTATTGAGGAGGGTGGACAAAAAGAAAATATTTTATTCTCCTTTTATTATAGGCTCTAAACTTGGAGAACTGATAATATTTCAAATGCACACACAGGTAAAAGTTAAAATACATGATAATATAGATTACAAAAACAAAGACAAGGATTAGAATTTCCAGAACTAACTTACGTCAACAACAAAATGAAACATGAAAATGAAAGCACAATAAGGCAATATCATTTTCTAATCACTATACCTTCTTAGTGATGGTTTCCCCTTGTAGATACTTCTTAGGAAAACTAGAAATGAAGACCTTTCACATGAACAGAGTATACAGTCCAGAGACCATGGAAGAAATGAAAATATTATTTATAATACTTTAAAAAGAAATCTAGTCCCTCCTTTTTCTTTATGAAATGGGAGTATAAATCACCTGGTAAAATTAAGATCACTAAAGATAGTCATATTCAGAGTGAATATCTTTATGGAGCATGCTATAATTTGGCCATATTAATTGCTGTAGGTGTTGAAATAAATGTCTGAACTAAAATGTTTCATAATTTTATTGCTGTTATTAGTATGTGTTGCTTTGTTATGAGTAGTAAAATAATTTAATGCTTCAGGGCACAAAACTGTCACCTGTTGTTTCCCAATTTTGAAATAGTGTGATGACACAGGGAAATAGTTGTTTTCTTTATCTACTGTGTTCAACTCATGCACCAAAAATTAATTTGAGCACCTTTTAGGTAAAAGGTGCCACATGCTATTGGGGTTATGAAGGTGACAAAAGAAATACTGAATAAGCGATTTTCAAGAATTTTGGGTTTCTTTGAAGTTTTAGAAAGTCAGGCTAGACTCTCTTATAGCTTTTTGTTTTCTGCTAATTCACTGGGCAGCAAGGGTACTAGAAAGGCTAGAGGAGTGAAAAGAAAAGGTTATATAACTTAGGATTTTGAAGAATATAAAGAAAGTCTTAAAAGGACAAATCTTAAAAATAAAGAACGATCATAAAGCTTATTATTGAGCTTAGAAGTTTCCAGAGGAAAAGGCATCCAATAGTGTTTTAAACCTCTATAAATCCATTATGGGGCTAATTTTTCCCTTTTAGAAAATTCTCAAGTGTGTATTTGGGAGAAGGCACACACTGCACGCTAGCACACTGAGCAGGTGACAATTCCTCTTGCTGAAAATGTGGCAAATTGTACCTCACATTCTGTTCTTGATCGCTGCTTTGAAAATTTGTAAGTATTGTGATGATAGTTGAATTCAAATTAATTGTAAGCATCTGACAAGTTTCTAGCAGATGGTTGCCAGAGTATTTTTGTGGGTGATCATTACTAAATATTTGTTTCTTGTTACCCCATCGGCAACATATAGAGATGCGATTCTCACATGTGCATCTGAGGACCATACCAGGCCCCGTTTCAAAAGTTAAGGGATATAATAACCGCAGTTCGTCAGCACCATCCTAAAAAGTAAGAAGCTAAAATCTAAACGTTGGAGATGCTTTAACTGGAAGTAGCTAAAAGCCAACTAATTCACATGTCGATTGTAGCTGTTTTAGGCTGCCAAAGGGCTGTAGTTATAATGAAGACAGTAGTAACATCAACACAGGCTGCAGAGTCAACTAATTGCTCACCTACCAATTCTGTATAGATTATACAGTCTTAGAATGGATGAAATTCAGTGTCTATGCCCTCCTCTCCCTCCCCAGTGCTTTTAATTCTTTCCTTTACATTATGCAGGTAAATGATATCTGGGTAGAAATCTGGAGCTCTCAAATATTCTGCTTGGTTCTTATGACCTGCTTTTACTCACCACGCTTCTGACACCAAATATGTGCGTTTTTTCCTCACACCAACCAGCTCTTCAACTGTATGGACACCAACTGGGTGTCCTACACTAGAAATCAGTTCTAGACACTAACTTCCTGGAGTTAGTGCAGACCTCACAGGTTAAAGGCTCAGTTCCATGAGATTGCCCCCATTTCAAATGCCAATCGCAAGTCCAAGCCACCCTTACTTCTGGCTGACCGATTATGAAGTCTTGGGGGATTCCCACAATCCCCTCCTCAGGCTCAGTGCTTTACTAAAATGGTTCACAGAACTCAGGAAGGTGCTTTATTTACTATTACTGGTTTATTATACAGGGTACAACTCAGGAACAACCAAATGGAAGAGAGGCACTTGTCAAGGTAAGGGCCTGGGGGTGGTGGTGGGAAGGGGGCAGAAGCAGAAACAGAGCTTCCATGCCTTCTCTGGGTGTGCCACCCTCCCTGCACCTCAATGCATTCACCAATCTGGAAGTTCCCTGAACCCCATCCTTTAGGATTTTTTAATGGAGATCTCACTTTGTAGGCATGATTGATTAAGTCATTGGTCATTGTTCACTAACTCAATCTCTTGCTCATCTCCCCTCTCCAGAGATCCTGGGGGTAGGACCGAAAGTTCCAACCTTCTAATTGTTTAGTTTGTTCCTTTGGAGACCAACTCCCATCCTGAAACTATTTAGGGGCCCACCAGAAGTCACCTAATTAGCATAATTTCGCATGGTTGAAAGGGGCTTGTTATGAATAACAAAATAATGCTTCTATTACTCCTATCACTTAGGAAACTTCAAGAGGTTTAGGAACTGTGTTTCAGGAACCAGGACAAAGACCAAATATATATTTCTTATTATGCCAGTTGTTGATTTTGTTATGCATCTAGATTTTGGAGTTATTTAAAGAGGTTAAACAAACTACTAAAACATATTAAAATAAAACTGTCTTAAAAATCAATGCTTAGTAGAAAGAGCATGGGCTTTTGTTAGCAGATTGGCTTGAATTGACCCTTTGGTAGCTAGTTCTACCACCTACTAGCTCAGTAGTTATGGGTAAGTTACTTATCTTCTCTGAGTCTCAGTTTCCTCAACTGTAAAATGGGGGTAATAACTACATTGCAGTGTTGTTGTGAGGATTAAGTGATATATAATAAGACACTTAGTATAGTCCAGGACATATACTAGGAGTTCCAGAAATTTTCTTTTTCTACTCTTATAAACTATTGGTGGTAAAAGCTTGTGTTTTTCAAGACAAATGAAATAAGTATTTATTAGCATTCACTGACTTTATGTCTTTGTATCTTGCTCAAATTTTTATAAGTAATATTTTCAGTTTTAAACATTTATATAGATATTACTTTTCAGGTTTGGATTAATTGTTAACATCTGGGTCAGCTTGCCTTATTGTTATGGTACTACAGTAAATAACTGCAATTTAAAAAATGAATAAGTACAGTTTTTGGTAAACTAAGAAAAAATATAGATCTTAAAATGTTTTAAATTTATGACCACATCTCCTGAGTCATGACAAAATCATGACAAAGCAACTAGTTCAAAAATAAAAAAAAATCATTCAAGCAAATTATGTTACAGAATATGAGGAAATTAAAAATATTTTGACTTAGAGTTCACACTTAAAGCTAAATAGATTTATTGAAGCCACTTTATATTTACAACTGTGATCCAAGTAAAATTATCTTTCAGACTTTCATTTGGGGGGATGATTTTTCTTACTATGTGTTGCAGATTTAGTGCTTTTTAAATTTCCATATTGGCTAGCATTGCCTTATATTTGACTCAAAAGAGAATAGAATAGAAATAGAACATATTTTTATTTTGGTACATAAGATTATAGTATGGGATTTCACATGTAGAGAATATATCCCTATAACGAACAAAAAAGAAAGTATCTAATGTTCTCATTTTGTAACTTTAGCTAAAATATCTACTCAAACATCCTACATTCCATTCTCGTATTCTCAATGTATAATTGCACTCCTCAGTAATCTGACCAGAGGAGACCTTTTTTTAATTTCGTCTCTAGCTTTAGATGATCTCAGCCAGGCCCAAGGCTGAAGGAGCCTTAATGGCTACTAATATTTTATATGCAGTTCTGACCTGTAACCTGGACTCCATCTGCTTTCCCAGCATTTCCAGTTGGACAGCTAATAGGCATCAAATTTTCCATATCTCAAAGCAAACTTTTGATTTCCAACTCTTGGTCCCCAAGCCATCTCAGTAAATAGCAATTCTTTTCTTCTAGTTGCTGAGATCAAACTGCTGGAGTCACCGTTGTCTCCTTTTCCCGTACCCTACATGAAATTCTGTCTCACCATCTACACTAAGCCACTGCATCTCTCTCCTAGAGTATTGCAATAGCCTTCTAACTGGTCTTTCTCCTTCCTCTTCTGCTCCAGTATACTGTATTCTCCATACCACAGCCAGAGTGATGCTCTTGATGTCAGAGGATCATGATACTCCTCTGCTCAATGTTCTTCAATGAGCCCCATCCCAGTAAAATCCAGAGTTCTTTCCATGGCCATAGCCCTGCATGATCCACATTCCACATCCCCGCCACCACTGTTGCCCCTCTGATGTCATCTCCTACCCTCACCCCTTGGCTTACTCTGCCTCTAGCAAACCAACACCTTTCCCATTCCTTTAGCAGGTCAGGTCAACTCCCATCTCAGACCTGTGCTGGTCCCTCCCCTGGAAGGCTTTTTTCCCAGGTATACTTTTGACCTGACCCTCACTTTATATTGGTCTCTGATCAAATGTCTCCTTATCAAAGAGGTTTTCCTGGGTCATTCCATAAAAAACAGTATCCCTACTTTCCACCTTGGGCACTCTCCTGCCTTGTGGCTTGTGTTATTTTATATCATAGCATCGTCACCACTTTAGCTGTTATATATTTATCAATTTAGTACACCTCCCCAGGTTAGAGAAGATTTCTGAGCACAGGAACTTTGCCTGTTTTGTTCACTGCTATTTCCAGGACCCAGAACAGTGCTGCCTCCTATTAAGTGTTTAATAAAAATTTGTTGAATGAATGAATGAACAAATGTATGATTTTGTCAAAAAACATATTGACTGTATGCCTGGCACTATTTTAATTGTCTAGTATTCAAATATGACTAAAATATGGGCTCTGCCTTCAAGAGAGAGAGACAGACATGCAAAAAATTACTTAGAATATGATGTGACAACTGTAGTAGAGCCTTGTGAGAAGTTCTGTGCACACTGAAATATTTATGGATGACATGAGAGTATATCTAGGATTAGCTTCAAAATGGTATGGAGGGAAGGGTTTGTTTATATATAGAACAATGTGTTCATAATTGTTAAAGCTGGGTAGTGGATACGTGGGGATTCATTACACTATTCTCTCTACTTTAAAAAATACTTTACATTTTCAATAAGAAAATATTTTTTAATCCTGTGGTAATACAGTGGATGAGACAGTAACTTTTCCTATGGGGACAGGGAGTCTTTAAAGGGAAAATGCTATTTTGGCTGGCCTCTACAGGAGATGAGGCAAAAAGAACTCATGAAAGTGGTGAGCAGACAGTTGGAAAGGCACTGTGCCCCTTTGCCACCATCTGCTCTGCAAAAGAGAAGAAGAATGCAAGGGCTTGATGTTTTTGGGTGTGGCTCAAATCAAACAAGATGGATGATAAAGTGAATTAGAGGAGTGCTTGAGGGAAAGTAGCCAAGAACTTTGTTTGTAATATGAAGGGATGTGGAATTATCCCATAAGGAGTCAAAAGCCAGCTGAGATTGTAAGACTTCAAAATTTAGGGAGGTAACTCTAATACCACGCATGTTGAGCAGCGATTGGTAGCCAGGAGACATTTTACCAACTGCAGAGTTCATTCTCTGTCTAATAGAACGTCTTTGACAGTTTGCTTTGAGTGTTACTTGCCTGCTTCATTGCAATAGCTCTGTCTGCAGAGAAATTTTAAAAATATAATAGCTGTTTTGTCACACTGGACATGTCAGAGTTTTAAAAGAATTTACAATTGGTAGTGTATTTCGAAATTCACTCTAGATTGAAAAGCTTTCATGACATGATAGCTAAGTTTTTGCAAAGAGATTGTGCTGTGTGGATAGATGTGGATGGCTATTGATCCAAGTCCGATCCTTTTGAGGAAATTCTTTATATTCTGCATGATATTGGGTTCTTTCATTTTCAAAGGAAGTTTTCATCCTAAATGGGGCTTGCTGTCTTGTTACATTTTATGATGTCAAGACTATATCTAAGCTTTTCGGTTTGTTCGTGTGTGGTTGGCTGATAGGTAGATCAGGTAACAAGATGCAGGCATTAGAATCACAACGAATTTCACTATGGTGCTTGTTTCTCTTCTTATTTTAATCTTTACTCTGTAAACCTTCTCATTCAGTGAGGATTATAAAGCAGCAAGTTTGACTTGAACCCTACCCTATTATCCTTAATGCCTTAGGGCATTGGCATAATCAGTTCAATTATGCCATTGAATGTGAAATATAGTGAAGATAATGACTTCTAAATTGCTTAAGAAGCTAGCAGCCTCGGTCTGTACAGAGATCCTACACAATTTCCCCTTTTACTCTGAAACATAAGTAGATAATTTTACATGGAGTCTTCAGCTAAGATATTTTGCCTCACTTTGTTTTCATTCCTTCTGGAATGAATATGCCCTTCATCCGTTCCTTCCTAAATTTAAAAAATTTTAACAAATATATTGAAAGCTAATATATCCAATGTTCTGTTCAAAGTACTATGAGGAATGTAATGTTGGTGAAACCCTAACCTCAAAGAATTTAAATTTAGTAAAGGGATTAACAGGTTCCCAAGTAATTATGGCCCAAGGTAGAATATGATAAGAAACAATGCTTTGGGAATACAGAGGAAGGAGGTATCACATCTGGTTGAGAGCTCTAGAAAGAAGATGCTAAACATATTTCCTACTATCATTTCTAAGTGTGGTATGTGGCTTTTCAGAATCAGCATTCTGTGAGAACTTGCTAGATATGCAAATTCTCGGGCCTCAACCACACTCACTGAATTAATCACAGTCTTCGGAAGTGCAGCCTTGAAATCTGTGTCTTAACAAGCTGATTTTTACATAAATATAAGTAGATGAACTGTTGAATTTTGGGGGAGGTGGAGATTTCATTTAAGTATTTTGCATAATAAGCAAATGCCCCTCCTGTGAGGCAGAGTTCACTGAGCACTGCCTTTTATCTTACTCTGGCCTTGGGCTTGGCTTTGTTAATGACTAGTTTGCACAGTGTGATAAATCTCTAACATACTGATTGTTATGTGTTTCTTGACATAGTAGGCTTGCAGAGAAGATAGAAAGTAAATCAATGGAACAGATTTTTTAAAAAAAATGTCCACTCATCTTCTATCCTTTTAAAAAATATATATGTTTTTGAAAAATATTTTTTTAAAGATTTTAAAAAAGGAAACAAAATACCCTTTGTGCTCAGCATAGCCAATTTAAAATACTGGTATTGGAAATTGTTTTTAAAAGATCTAGGCTCAAACTAAGATATTTAAAGATTCAGGTTTATTTTAGGATGATTAGGACATTTGTACAGTCATCAGGCATTTCAGCTACAGAAAGCACTGGCATTAGGCCATGTGCTGGAAGAGTTTATAGATGTGAAATTTACTGGACTGTTGTTTTAGGCAGTCAGGGTGAAACAGGACATGAACTGCACACAGCAGGCTGCAATGAATTGAAATGACGCTAGTTCTTGCAGGTTTACTTCACCAACTCATTATGATATTTAAAGTGATGTTGCCCAGAGGGTTAGCAACTATATTGGGTTTTGGTTTGTTTGTTTTGCTCCAGCAAATAATAGTTTGTGAAAATTATGGATGTGCTTCCAAAGGCATTTTGATGAGTTCTTTTAGAGTCCAGTGAGACAAAACCCAAAGTGCTGGATACAATATATAAACCTAAATCATGCGTTATCAAGGCTTTCTATAAGGGGATCAGAAATGTTTCGGCTTAGATTTCATCATCATGCACATGCACCATAGGTTTTATGAATTGCCCATGCTATGCTGAAAATAGGGATTTAATGCAAATGGCAAGAAAAGTAATGGTTTCGTTGCTTGAAAAGAAAAAAGTTTACTTAACATTCAGTGGCTGAATTCAGTAAGTTGGTGTATAATAGACAGTAATCGCTGAGATTTTATCCTCCTGCTCAGGGAATCCACTGTGAAATTGTGAGCTTAGAATGGCAGTAATTAATCATTATGGTAGACTGTCAAAAAAAAGAGTTCCGGTCATTTATGTTAATAATTGCAGTATGCAGTGTTTGACGTTTACTGTGAGGCCTAACATATTTCATATATAACAATTAACCATAAAGGCAAACATCTGGAAAGCAGTCTGAATTCTTAGAAGAAGTGGTTAAAATATATATATATATATATATATATATATATGCACACACACATGCCATTAGAAGATACATTAGTGTAAATTATTGTAATATAAAAGAGCATTTTAAAAATAAAGTGAAACACAGATAATTTACTTAACATAAAGTAATTTGCCCCAGAGCAATTTAAATAATGTTGTCAGTAACTACAACACAGATTACATAGCAATATTTGTTTGGTAATAACCAGAGAGCATTCATATACCTAGGTCATCATAGGAACCATGTATGCATTGCACTCTGGCAGATGAGTGAGCATTTCCAGTTCCCCAATATTTGTTTTAAATTGCTTTGAAGTAAAAACGTCTTGGTTATTACCAAACAAAAATGACTATGTAATCCATTTTTTTTTTTGTGGTACGCGGACCTCTCACTGTTGTGGCCTCTCCCATTGCAGAGCACAGGCTCTGGACGCGCAGGCTCAGCAGCCATAGTTCACGGGCCCAGCCGCTCCGTGGCATGTGGGATCTTCCCGGACTGGGGCACGAACCCGTGTCCCCTGCATCGGCAGGTGGACTGTCAACCACTGCGCCACCAGGGAAGCCCTGTAATCCATTTTATACATGCGTACATGCACAGAAACACTCACGCAGAATCAATTCCAAAAAAGGATAATTACTTTATAAGATTATATTCCTGAACATGTAGATAGATATGAAAAGAGGGACTGTGAAATGTGTTATACCAGGAAAAGTACAACTCCACTGTTAGTATGGTGGGTACTAGGCACATTTCATGAAGAAGTACTTTGCTACCAGTTAAGAAATGTTTCTGTGTTGAGGGTGACTTTTCAAGATTGTATATAACGTGTCAAAATAAGTTGTTTGGGGAAAAATAAATTTGTACATACACTCATTGAAGGCCCCTGGCAGATGGCAGTACTCCTATAAAACCTGTGGTCTGTCTTTAGTACCAAATTGTGGGGATTTGGGTTAAAAGGGAGATGAATGAGTAGTTTTAAGGCTGGAGAGAAGTCATTAGCACTGTGACAGGAACATAAATATGATGCTTTGAACACACGATTCCCTTGCTCATCCAGGTTCCTTTTAGCCTAAATTATTTAAGAAGCATAGCAATGGACTCACCACCGTCCAAGAGTGCTTTATAGATGGGCTGCCTGAAGTAGTATGCAGCCTTCCTTTGCTTCTAAGACTTCTCACTTTTTGACATGTTCTATGATTTAGTCCGCACAAAGCTAAGAACAGCACATGATAGTAGGGAGGTAAAGAGGAAGTAGAGGTCACCCATAGATACAGTATTTGTATTTGGTAACTGAAGCCTTTTCTTTATGTATAGAATAGGGGTGTGTGTGTGTGTGTGTGTGTGTGTGTCTAAATTTCCCCAAGAAGTTTTATGGGAAATCAGCCAAATTTCCCCACAGTTTACCCCCAGCAAGCATAGTTTTGAGATATAAAGCTCATTTAAGGACAATTTTATTTAGACTAATCCCTTATAAAATTCTTCTAGATGGTATAGATAACAGTGGAGAAAATGGGTAGTGTGATGTGCATAATTTACTTATTTGCTTTTGAGTCAGTTGTTCAGATTGTTATAAAAACGTTACAAAACAGCCTTCTAGCCACCCAAGACCCATAAAGCATTTTTTTGCAACTAGATTCTACTTCTGATTCATTCCATGTTCCAGCAAAGATGAACAACTGGTTTTCAGTGAAATAGTTGGGTAGGATGGAAAGACAGTTGTTACCAGTATAGCCTTGGCCATTTGTTCGCTTCCAAAAAACTTTTTCAGAGAAACTAGGATTTCTGTTTGAAATCCTGTGCTTAGAACATACTAAGATATTTCTTGATTATTTCATTTTCTTTTTATATAAATGCTGAACGATAAATCACTCAGGACCACCCCCACCATTACCTGAGCTAGTTATAACTGTCTTGTGTGGTCAGATTACAACATAGAGCAACAAATCCTTAAAAAAAATGGTAAAATTTAGAAAACAAAGTAATTATAAATGTTATATTTAAGATAAGCACTGCAGTGCAACCACTTTGGAAACTTTTGGCGGTGTCTTATAAAGTTATGCATATGTTACTGTTTGACCCGTAATTTCACCCTTAGGTATTTACCAGGAAAAAAAGGAAAAAAAAAAACAGGAGTTTTTTCATAATAGCAAAAACCTTGAAGTAACTCTAATGCTCACCAACAGGTAAATGGATAAGCACATTTTGGTATGTCCAAACAATGAAATACTACTCAACAATAAAAAAGAATGAGCCACTGATACAGACAAATCATAAACACTAACCTGAGTGAAAGAAGGCAGACATGGAAGCTTTGTTTCATGAAACACGTAAACAAGCAAAACAAAACTGTAACAGAAAGTAGATCAGATTGCCTGGGGCTGGGAAGCAGGTAGGAAGGGTTTACTACAAAGGAGCATGAAGAAACCCTCTGGGGAGCTGGAAATATTTCAGATCTTAATTTTGGGTTGGTTACAGGGGTGTCTACATTTGACAGACTCATCAAACTATATACTTAAAATGGGTGTATTTACTGTATGTAAATTTTACCTCAATAAAGTTGATTTTGAAAGGAAAAATGAAAAACTGACATTGAAGATGTAAGAACAAATGAATACGTGGTGGAAGTCATGTTGCAATACAAAATGGTAGGATATAACACCCCTAAAAGAGCTAGACCTGAAATTGTTTTGAAGTAGAGTAGAATTGAGATAGAAAAATTAAAATTGAGTGCAGACTGTAGAAGTCAACATTTTCTTTAAAACTGCCAGAGAGATCAGTAGAAGAAAAAGCACAGTGCAGACATTATACTGAGCACTTTATAAGCCTAACATTATTTAATCCTCCCCAACCCCCCATGAGGTAGGTTGTAAAAAAACAAAGCTTAGGGAGACTAAGTAAAGTACTCACGGTCACATGGCTGATGAGTGGGAGGGCTAGGATTCAATCAGACTGACTCAAAACTGTACATGCTTAACAGTCATACTCAGCTAAAACTTTCCGAATCATAGATTCTGACATCATTATGGAAATACTAGTATTTAGGATTGTTCAAATGAGACATACAAAAGCATGTAGCAAACAAAGAGTAAACCATTATACTCATTTATTCAATAAATATTTGACTATCTGCTATGTGCCAGAGATTGCGCTATGTACTGGGAACATGACAGATCCCCTGTCCTTGTGAGTTTAAAGATGATAGCAAACAGAAAAGGTAAAATACTCTTCAAAGAGGGAGTCATAGTGCTGTGAGACCACATTAGAAGTATGATATCTGAGCTGATGGATGAATAAGAGTTTGTTCTCTTGGTGTGGGAAGGGGGCAGGGTAGTAATTGCCCCAGAACAGATTAATGGTAATGTCTAGAGGAGAGAAAAGTTCAGTAAGGCAGGTTTAGTGGGCTGGAGTATAGAGTGCAAAGTGAGGAAATGGTGAGGGGGAGGGTTGCAGTGACCAGCACGGACCAAACCTTTCAGATCCTTAATCTGTGATCCAAACCAGAATACTTGAGGGGGAAAAGGGCACTGTTGATAAGTATACTAAGACAACAGATCTAAACTGGGGCTGTCCATGGCCAGTGGGATATTCCACATGCCTTGAAAGGAAGTTTGAAGTTTTTAAGGGTAGTTGGCACAATTGGAGGATTTTAAGCAGAGAAGTAAATGATTAGATGAAATTCTACCTTGCCTCATATCTATTGTGATGCTTTGGGGAGGGATTGAAGTACATTTTAACTTCCTGAAGTGTATGTATGATGCCTTTTATTTTATTGTATTTATTTACTTTTTATTGAAGTGTAGTTGATTTATGATGTTTTGTTAGTTTCAGGTGTACAGCAAACTGATTCAGTTTTTTTATGTGTGTGTGTGTGTGTGCGTGTGTGTATTCTTTTTCAGATTCTTTTCCCATATAGGTTATTACAAATTAATGAGTATAGTTACCTGTGCTATACAGTATGATGCCTTTTAAATCTTCACATTCTCAAAGAAAATGATAGTCACTCAAAAAATAGTTAAGGAAAAGAAATACTGAATTTAAAAAATGCATTAATAGCCAAAAGTATAAAGATAATTTAAAAAATAAAATTATTTATTATTTCCTTTCCTAGTCATGTAAAAGTGATTTTAAGCAAATATTCTAAATAAAAGGGCCTGAAAAATTAAAAAGAAAATAATTTTTCCAAAATGACATTTTAAAATGGGTAAAGGTTTGTTTCTTGAGCACTTTCTAAGGCCCTGCTCTCCCAAAGTCAAATTTTGATGATGCTGTATAATATAAAGGAAAGTATTTAAGACTGCTATTTGATTTTAAAAAATTGCAAAAGTGGTGGTAAAAAACCTTTAATACTTTTTATACACTGAGACTGTGTCTTTATTCATCTGACTATTCCACACATAGGTATGCAATGCCTAAAATGCGTTATGAGAACCTGTAGGAACAGATTGATCTCCCTAGGCACAAGTGCACACTTACACTCCTTTTCTACCTTCCTGAGGTCAAGCAGATAAGAACAGAATCTCAAAGGGCTTTATTGGTCATGTTCAGTAGTTGTGTTTTTGTCCTCGAAGCACAGAGAAATCATTAAGGCATTAAGGAGCATATTTAGATCATCACT
The DNA here is from genome assembly GCF_003676395.1 of Aethalodelphis obliquidens. Taxonomy (NCBI): domain Eukaryota; kingdom Metazoa; phylum Chordata; class Mammalia; order Artiodactyla; family Delphinidae; genus Aethalodelphis; species Aethalodelphis obliquidens. Next base: position 5,495,040 of record NW_020838028.1, on the reverse strand, counting down.
CTGGCTGCAGCTTGGAGAAGAAGTTGGTTGGGATTTTGGGAAAAAGTGAATATAAGTAGGCCATTCAGGAGACTCCAGCCAAGAGAGAAATCCAATGGCCTAGGCTGCGCTGACGGTGGTGGAGAGAAGTGAGTAGATTCAAGACATATTTAGGAGGCAAAAGCACTGAAATATAGTGACAGATAGAATAGGACAGGGGAGGAAGAGGAATTAGTCAGAGATGACTTTATGGTTTATTTGAATGGATGAATGGTCGTGCCGTTACCTGAGATAGGCAGATTATAGATTTGGTAGAAAAATTCACGATATTGTTCTGGACCATCAGAGAGGTCTCGAGACGCACAAGAGGACAGTCAAGTAGACAGCTGATATGCGAGTCTGGAGACAGTTATGGTCTAGCAAAATATAAATGTGTAAGTCAACTGCATAGAGGGTGTAACTGAAGCTCTGAGTGTGAATGGCCTTAGAGGTAATAGATTTGAGAATTCCCTGGAACAAACATTAGAGGGAGAAGAGACTGTCCATGAAATTCAATATTTAATGACCAGATGAAGGAGAAGGAACCTTTGGAGACAAAGAAGAAATGGCCAGAGAGGAAGAAGTAAAACGTGGGAAGTGTGGTAAGATGTAATTTAATAAGTGATTTGCCAAAAGATTGAGTTTTCAATTGTATTTTCTTCATTTTGAAATGATTTTACTGTTGCTCCAGCTGGAGACAGTGTTCTTAAATGGAGAGGAGCTGTGATTCGCTTGTCCCTTTCATCAGTTTACTCATTTTTTTTCTCTTCCTGTGAGTGGAACCCAGGTAGTACAAAAATTGTAAGTAGCTTACAAACTGCTTATGTTTATAAATTTAACAGTAATATTGGAAGCTAATATTTAGTCAGCACTTATTATATGCCAATGCTAAGTGCTTTAGATGCATTTTGTTTAATCCTTTCAACAAACTGTGGGATAAGTAGTATCATTATCCTTTTTATAAATGAACAGAGTAACAGAGAACTTAAACAACTTGGGCATGACCACACAGCCAGTGACAGGGCCTGGATTCAAACAAAATGAGCTACTCCCTATGCAATAACTTCTGAGGGTTATCCCATCATGTGTCATAACATGAAGCTGGTGGAGATTATACTGGGTAGTTGCTATTTTTTAAAACCCAAGTTGTTTTAAATTATGTTGTTTTACTCGCTATCCCTCCTTCTAGTATCCAATAGCAAAAATGTCCTGTTTAATTTTGGCCTTTTAAGCTAATAATATCTATAGTCTCAATGTTCTTATTCAGGTAAATAGAGTGAGGGAAGGAGAAAAATAGAAAGAGAGAGAAAGAGAAAGGGGTGGGGAAGAGAGAAAGTATATGCTGGAAATAAAATGCCTCATTTTACACATGATTCAGAGTAAGAGTCATTGGTGATAGAAGTCCTCTTCGTATAGACAGCTGCAAGGAATCTTTCCTCTCCCCTATAAGAAGATCATAGCCCAAGGTGGAAAAAAAAAAGCAGAATTCTTTAATAAATACTATTTTAAACCAAAAATATTTGTTAAAAATATAAATACTACACTTAAAATTATGTACCAAATTATGAAACTACATTTAATTTATTCATCCCACAAACATTTATTGAGTGCACGCTATTTGCTGAGATACTTTTCTGGTACTAGGGATTTAGCGATGGACAAATCAAATTCTCTGCTATTATGGAGCTCACATTCCAGTGGAAAAGATAGACAATAAGTAAGTAAAGCAACAGATATATAGTATGTCAGGTGGTGATATACATCATGATCAAAAAGCAGGATAAGGAGAAAAGGGAATAATGGGGATGCTGTCCAGTTAATGTTATCAGACGATGATATACGAATACAGACTTTGGAAACATTACAGTGAGCACGCTTATTTACTACAGGTTGAGGCATCAACTTTGAATACAATTGCAAACATTTAGAAATTAACACATATTTAAACACACACATAGGGACTTCTCTGGTGGCACAGTGATTAAGAGTCCGCCTGCCAAAGCGGGGGACACAGGTTCGTTCCCTGGTCTGGGGAGATCACACATGCCATGGAGCAACTAAGCCCGTGAGCCACAACTACTGAGCCTGCGCTCTACAGCCCGCAAGCCACAATTACTGAGCCTGCGCTCTACAGCCCGCAAGCCACAACTACTGAACCTGTGTGCCTAGAGCCTGTGCTCCGCAACAAGAGAAGCCACCGCAGTGAGAAGCCCACGCACCACAGGGAAGAGTAGCCCCCGCTCGCCGCAACTAGAGAAAGCCCGTGCACAGCAACCAAGACCCATCGCAGTCATAAATAAATAAATATATTTTAAAACACACACACACACAGACACACACACATAAAGGAGACTAGAAGCAAACACCAAAATGGTAAGTGGCTATCACTGGCTTATTTTTATTTTCATGTTTATATTTTAAGCATTTAAGATAGTTCTATAGTACATAATTCAGCCTATTAAGGAGAAAGGACAGAGTAGAAAAAGAAAAGAGAAAATAAAGGGAGAGAAGAGACAGAGAGACACAGTTTTAAAAAAAAAAGACACATAAAAGCAAATACATAGAAAGAAATAATCTTTGTTAAGAAAAGGAGATGCAGAGAAAGAGACATGTTGGTACATATGCTCACGTAATTGCTCCATGTTAGTCTTTAAAATGCAGCCCTTAAAGATTATAATACTTCTTTTCAACAGGGCAAATATATCAACAAATACTGGAACTGGAAAACTGTCATTTGTGTTGAATGAAATTAGACCGAATGTTGGGTCCACTCTTGAGAGTAGTATTAAAACAGTAAGTTAAACCTGGGCCAGATTCCTACTTTGGTTCTCAGATGATCTTTTTTGTAAACTCTAATCATATATGTGAACAAAGACTTCAAGGCACGATAGAGACAACTCCAAAAAGTATTTATGTTAAGAATTTAAGATAAAAATAAAACTTCAGAAAAGTGAATATATTCACCAAATGAATTATACTATGTAATTATTTCATAAGTGAATTTAGTCTAGAGGGCTACTTTTTTGAGAGAATCAGCTTAATCTTAGATCTCTTTTTCGATATCTTTATCACTAAGTATTTCACTTACTAGGATTATAAATTCTATTTATTTTGCAAGTTAATCTACAGAAATCGTAGTGTCAGTTATATACATCATTTCCATCTATATTTTTGATAAGGTTCAGAAAAGACTGACCTTGAAGGAACAGCTTAGACTCATATTAGGTCATTTTCTACCCTGAATACTCTAGTAAACTGATTTGTTTAGAATATCTGAGAAATATCTTGGAAATTGTTTTCATACATGATTAATGAAAAAAATCCAATGCATTTTCTATCAAAGATATGGAAAACAATTAAACTCGCATTTTAAAGTGAGATTTTTCAGACAGCTTTTTTTTGGCAAACTCTATGGATAATAGTGTTAGGAAGATTTGCTTGTCATGTTTTGTTTTGACTTGTATATTAGAGGTGTGAATTTCACACACCCTGTTTTCTAGGAGAACTTTGGTATAATTTCCAGCATGACAGCAGAGATGGGGATGTGTGTGTCTATTCTGCTACAATTTATATGAAAAAAATTAGTTTTGATTCCCTTTAAACAAAGGCCATAAGAAGTGTCATATTCTGGGTGGTCTCTGATTAAACAATCTAATGCTATTGAGTGGAATTGCCATAGTTTATTTAATTTTGAATAAGGTAAACTCAAGCCTTAAGGAAATTCAGAATGTAGCAGATCCAAGTTATAACTTCAGTTATACACAAGTTCATGTAAGATTATGTGTTTCCATTTTTATATAATAGAAATAGGTAGCCATTGTTAGCTCATGTAATTATTGATAATTATAATTATCGATAATTATAATTTTTAGTATTATTCCTTAATACTAAAAATTACTATCTGCTACGTTGTCAACAAATAGGAAGGAATAGTCAAGTATATCAGTTCCATTAAAATTTAACTGAAGGCCTGTTATATGCATTATGAGGCTAGACAAGGTGATACCATTATATATTTTTTAAAGGAAGCCAGAGAATCTTACCAGAACTTGTGAACAGTTGAAGTCATAACTTGGATCTTCTGTAGTTTGCCTTTCCTTTGTTTCACCCACGGAGAAGCATTAGTATTTCTTATACTTTTCCACTTGAAATACCTCTAAGGACAGAAAATAATGAGCTTCTAATCCCAGGGTTCTGCCAATCTACAAAGTAGCCCCCTGCAGTCAAGATATTTTATAAATCTTGTGTTTTTTTTTAAATTAAACTCCATGGTATATCTTCTTTCTAATTACAAAAGCAATATGTTTCTATTGAGTAAAACTGATGATCCAGAACGACGCATCATGTTTTTGTTGCTTCAAGAATTCCATGGCATATCTTAGTTTGAACAGATAAATAATTCTCCTGTAGACTCATTAGAGCTGTACATAATGTCTAATGGTTCTGGAATTCCCTAGAATTCCTCACACTAATTTATGTGGATTTTTATCACAAACTAACTTTTTTTAGCTTTTGAAAAAAAAATGTATTTGATATATTTGTGAAGAATGTAAATTGCAGTACTTAGCAAGGAACAGTTACAGCTTTCTTTAGAAAACATCCAGGGAAAACTGGGCAAATCCCATTCCACATGGATTGTTTGTTGGAAATCTAATGACTTGTGATAAATTAATTATGCTACATCAAAAGTCATAGGCTTGATTAATCAAGATTTAGGAATTAAAGGAATCAGATCCCATTCTTCTACAAAAGCAGTCATAGTAGTTATATTTCCTTTGTTATTGTTTTGAAATCTCAGTTTGAGGAAACAACAAATTATAGTGAAGTGTAATGTGAGAAAGACAAACACATACATGCATTAGCACATCCAAGGCGGACAGCATGAGAATGGGGAAGGCAGTATTTATTATGACGGTGAGCAAGGGTGATAGGGTACAGTGATAAGGAGGGGCAGACTTCAGTTGAAGATGAACCTAATGGCTCCTCATTGAAATCTGTGTATTTATCCTGTGATTGCAGTTTCTTTTCCCGTCTTAATCCTCCCATTGTCACATCCCATGATTCCATTTGCACTCCTTCGATTTTCTTAGATGTTTGGTCTGGTTCCCTAAATTAGTGTCTTTTCCAACATCAGGACTTCTGTAACCATTTTTTTTTTTTGCTTCCAAATGGCACTGGTGACACAGTGCTGTAAGATGTAACAATTATTCCAGCTCTGCCTGCTGAAGGACCATAGCCACACTCCATCCTATGGCAGAGCCTTGAGATAAGCAGTCACCTGCGTGTGCACAAAGCCATCTTGAGGTCCCTGTCTGATGTGCTCGTATATATTTGGTTCTGTTTAAGGAGATTCTATTGAGTGTCTTTATGAAATGTCCATGGGCTGGGTATACAAAATGAGTAAGATAAGGTTTGATCTTTAGGAATTCTTAAGTTAGTGAGAGAGAGGGACAAAAACAAAACAAAAAAAACAATTCCAATATATTGTAACATGTACAATTCTTACAATAATATTTATGTAATAGAATGATAGTGGTCTTAGAACTGCTGGCTAGTACTCATAGAAATAGAGAGTAGATTGGTAGAAGGGCTGAAGGGTGAGGTAAATGGAGAGATGTTGGTCTAAGTTTACAAAATCCCAGCCATATGATTAGCAATATATTATGTATTTGAAAGTTGTTAATAGAGTACACCTTAAATGTTATCACCACACACACATGCAAATGGTAATCATATGAAAGGATAGAGGTATTAATTAACTTTATTGTGGTAATCATTTTGCAATATATACATGTACCAAATCATCACTTTTTATACCTTAAACTTATATGTCATATGTCAATAATATCTCAATAAAGCTGGAAAAAGAAAGAATTACTAGCTAGAGGGTACTGGAGCTACACCTTTCCTTGAGGAAGTGGAATTTGAGATCGTTTTTGAAGGTTGCATTAGATTCTGAAAGAGTGAAATTGCTGCTGGTTAATAATCAGCATTGAGTAAAACTGTAAGTGATCACTGGCATAAGAAACACAAGGGTAAACTCGTTCATAGACCGAGTACTATTTTTTAGATGTTCTAAATCAAAGTAAAAACAAAGAAAAATAAGAGTAACTGAGAGAGCAGGGATAGCAGAGACTACTTCACATGCTAGCTCAAACTGATAAGTAGTAACTGCTCAAAGCATTGCGCAAGGTCTTAGGCTTCCTACAGACCCTGTGAAAGGAACACTTTCAATTTTCGAGGCCTGCCTTGGGCTTGAAACTCAGATGGAATGGCATTCATGCTATGGATGTTTAATCCCTGGTTTAGAGTGAAATTACCCTCCTTAGACATGTGGTAGACATGTGCTAGATTATCTCAGTAATTAAACCTCATTTTAGATTGATTCTAGGTGAAACTGGTAGGAGGTAAATGTAGATCACTAAAGTAAGTAAGATAAAATGCTGGGGTTTTAGAATTAAAGACAAATCTTAAAGATTAATAAGTAAGTCAATTGAATTGCTGTTATTAGCCTGATTTTTGAAGCAGGGATAAAAAGCACTATATAGGGCTTCCGTGGTGGCGCAGTGGTTGAGAGTCCGCCTGCCGATGCAGGGGACACGGTTTCGTGCCCCGGTCCAGGAAGATCCCACATTCTGCGGAGCGGCTGGGCCCGTGAGCCATGGCCGCTGAGCCTGCGCGTCCGGAGCCTGTGCTCCGCAACAGGAGGGGCCACAACGGTGAGAGGCCCGCATACCGCAAAAAAAAAAAAACACAAAACACTATATAGATATAGTGCTTATGTATATATATATATATATACACACACATTTAGCATTTTCTATTTCAGTAAAATTTACATAGTATTAGATGGTAACCTCATGTTACCAATGATAAACCACAAGGAATTATGGTTGTTTGTGAATATTGGGTAAATAAAATCATGGAAAGGGCTAATTTAATCAGTTTAATTATTCCTCAAAATTATAACTGATTTCTGTTAGTGACTCCCAAAAGCAAAAGGAATATGTATGTGTGTGTTTGCACACATAGGTATATCAATGAGACATATAAAGTAATTCAGCCATCCTAATATTTTTTTGAATGTACTAAAATAATCTTTATTGAGTTATACCTTATATTCATTTTTAAAAAGTGAAAATAGAGTCCATTAACTAGGTAAAAGCAAAATGCTGATGGAGAAGAAGAATTGGCAATCATATTAATTTTTGTGCCTATATTAAATTTTAAAACTATTAGTTCAAATTATACAAGAAAAATGTTTGCCATGTATAATCTCATATCTTAAAATACATGAAGGAGACTCCACCCCTCCCCCGGTACTGATAATAGGTTGCATGGATCCATAAACATGCTTTTACATGTGTGATCAAGGCCTATCCCGCATGGCAAGTCAAGCTGTAGCCCAAGAAATTAACTGCCCCTATAAAACCTACACCTTTGGGGCTTCCCTGGTGGCGCAGTGGTTGAGAGTCCACCTGCCGATGCAGGGGACATGGGATCGTGCCCCGGTCCGGGAGGGTCCCACATGCCGCGGAGCGGCTGCGCCTGTGAGCCGTGGCCGCTGAGCCTGCACGTCCAGAGCCTGTGCTCCGCAACGGGAGAGGCCCCAACAGTGAGAGGCCCGGGTATCGCAAAACAAACAAACAAACAAAAAAAACCTACACCTTTGGCCTAGCATCCCAATCCTTTGAATTCTCAGAACTATTTAAAAATACAGAACTATACTTAACAAGTGTCCATACTTACAAATATCCTGATTTAGAGGAAGGGAAAAAATCTAATTTAAGTTCTATCATTTTCCTGCTATATAACTATTTGAGGCTGTAGGTACAATGAATACATTAAATTTTTATATGATATAAAATAATGAAAAGATTTTTTTTGCAAGACTAATCATAATAATCTCTAATTGCAAAGATCAAGTGACTGTGGCCTTACAAAAGTAAACCTTAAACTGAGCGCATATAATTTACAAGGTGACTATATTAATTGGCTTTAAATCATCATGAATAAAATATCATACCACAGGGGTTAAGGACACCTTATATTGGTTATATCTCTTGGAAATTTGCTTATATCACCAGTAACATATATTCTTTGTGCCATTTCTTTTTATCTGCATAGTGGTTTGTAGTGGTTCAAAAAGCCCATTAGAGGGCGATATAACATTACTCTGAAGCTGAGAAAGTAATGAAAGGGCAAAATTGCCTTGCCTCTCAGCATGAGAGTTTTGAAAATGGGCTTCTTAATAACAAAATAAATTAGTTTTAGTCTTCCTTTATTAGTGTTTTATTTATCTGAAACACAAAGCCTCAGCTGATTTTAAGCTTTTTAAAAAAATTTAGAGTTTAATAAGATATTCTTCTAAATTTGTATGTCTATCTGTGTGTTTTGATAGATATAAATAGCACAGTAAATGTCCTCAAGTTTTATTTTAAAAGACTTTTCACATGACATAATGTAAAATTTTTCTTAAAATTGAATTAAAAAACTTGTTTGCAATTTTAAAACTTAGGTATATATATATATATATATATACATACACACACACATATATATATGCATTCATATATATGTGAATAATGAAATAATTCTGGGTCTTTTAAAATTGATTATTTATATTAAAAAGCATATATTTTACATATATGGTTTATAAATAAAGTTTAAACTTGTACTCAATTATGAATGCAAGTTGTATCTGTAAGTTTGAAAATACAGTCTTAACTCATGTAACCAAATAGTCTATATAATTTAGTATATCTTTGTTTTAATTAATTGAAATATAATTATGAGTATGTCATGAATTTGATTTTACTTTAAAAAACTGTTCTATGTGACACCAGAGCACAGCAGGGACCTATCTCAAATCCTGTCTTAAATCCTATTGATTGAAGTGTATTGCACCAAAAAAAAAAAAAAAAAAAAAAGAAAGGACATTTAAAGAAAACACTAGGCATTAATTAAAGAACTATATTAGGACTTTTGTTTTCTTCTGAAACTGTAATGAATCAGTTCTGGATTCTTCTCGGCATAGGGGTAGTTGATGACTGGGCCAAAGGTGAGCATCTGAGTGACACAGACAGCCCTTTCTATAAAGGCTGGTGACGGTCTGAACTTAATGAAGGGGGATGGTAATTAATTAATCAATTAGACTGTTTGGGGGACTTAGACTAGACCAGTGCCCCTCAAACTTTTAGCCGTATCCATGTACCTCTTGTACTGTTTACTTCATTGAACCACTTTTTAAACTTAAATCAATGTATTGTAAAGGATGCCATTAGCAAAAATTGAAAACCAAAATGATATTCCATAAATACCAAAGAACAAGATAATTCTTTTTTTTCCTTTGTGTTGACATTAAATGGAACTGAGATTCCCATTTCACTTGTGCATCTAGTTGGATAATGGGCCAGATTGCAATTTACATTTTTAATTACAGACACAGGACCTGCGAGCTGTGGGAAGCAGGTGTGAAGCAGGATTTGACCCAGGTGAGATGCCCATCTCAGGAATAGATATTTCAAGACTGAAATTATACAGCTTCCGTTTCACTCTATCCATCGCCAATACTCATTCTGTGCCCGAAGTGGAGAAGTCCCCGAATGGGGAAGGGCCCGTGGCTCACCTAGTACTCCTTTGTTCTCTGCATGGTCCAAGGCCCAGGAAATTGTAAAAATCTGCATGCCTCCATCACCTTGCTGTGTATGAATCCACAGCAATCAGGCTACTAGCCTGAGATCCAAGGAGAAAAAAGTCCCCTCCAGCCTTCTCATCAATCTTAGGAAAAGGACAAATATTCATCCTTGTACCATTTAAAATTATTTTATTGGCATATATGTTCATATATGGAAGTTATGAGCCAGAGAAGAATCTTGCAAAGACCAACACTGGTGAAAATAGAATTGTAAGTAGTGGGTGGTCCCTGTGACATTTCAGCTTTCTAGATCAGTTCATCCATCACCTTAGGCTGATCAGGTCCTTTCATCAGTGTTACCTGGGTAAATATCTAAAAATGTGCTTATTTGTTGGAAAATAAAAGCTCCTTGATCAAAAATAGTAAAATAGTTTTGAGGGATGTATTCAAATCTTATATCATTAATAAATGATGTCATATTTTAATAATAATGTATCAGTAGTTTACAAATAGTTCTTAATATAATGCCATACAGCTGTGTTCTTTTGAATACGGTCACAAAATTTTTTATTAAGTGTTGTCAGAAATCTGTTTGTCCATCCATCTGCCCATCCGTACATTTAGACAACCAGCCTGACATCTCCATGCATTAAAGCATTGTTGGCTCAAGGCATTCTTCAGCTGAGGTGCCAGACAAGCTGTTAATTAAAAATAATTCAGTGCTGGTCTATGAACTCTCTGAGACAAAGCTATCTAGCCTTTGGCTGTCATCTTAAGTAGATAATGTAAAAACTGCTTATGACTTTCAGCATATAATGAAGCAGAAATATAGCTGTCGTAGGATTCAGGTAGAAATGACAAGTACTTGGCACGCATAATTTATTTGCCCCCTCCTGTGCCTTTAGCAGATATTGCTAATTGATCATTCCTACTGAACTTGATCAGAATCCATCTCTAGACAGCCATTACCCACCAACTGTAACAGGCATGTTATTTGAAACCTTGATGCCATTCCTGTATTTGGAGGAAGAAAAAGAAAAAAAGGCAAAGGTAAGGATATGGAATGGAAGAAAGAGGAAAGGGAACCAGGGTTTCCCATTGAATCAGAAATTAGGAATGTCCTTTCTGTGTGCTGCTGATAAAAATTGGAGTTGAGGCAAAGGGAAAAAAAAGAGATGGCTAAGAAAGTTACTCTGTCAATCCCTTTCAACATAGAAAAAGAAGCCTACACAAAGTAGCCAGTTACCATTGTGAGCTGGGGGAAGCTAGAGACCTTTACTCTCCACTTCTGTGACTTTGTTAAATTAAATTTTTTTCTTTTTAAATTTTTTTATTGAAATATAGTTGATGTACAAAATATGTTATATGAGTGCAATATAATGATTCACAATTTTTAAAGCTTATACTCCATTTATAGTTATTATAAAATATTGGCCATATTCCCTGTGTTGTACAATATATTCTTGTAGCTTATTTTGTTTTATTTATTTATTTATTTATTTAATTTATTTTTAACATCTTTATTGGAGTATACTTGCTTTACAGTGGTGTGTCAGTTTCTGCTTTATAACAAAGTGAATCAAGCTATACATATACATATGTTCCCATATCTCCTCCCTCTTGCGGCTCCCTCCCACCCTCGCTATCCCACCCTGTTAAATTAAATTTAACAAATATTTGTTAAGTGACATTATGTATGCTATGCATATGTTCTTACTATGCTAGGTTCTATGGTAGATACAAAAAAGGAATTTAAAAAATTAGCTCCAGTTATGTGCTAGACACCACGTCAGATCATTAACATATGTTATTTTATTTAAATCCCCAAACATCTTTGAGGGCAAGTAGTATCGTATCAGCTTTACAGTTGGGGAGACTTTGGGGGAAGTTAAGCCAATTTCCAAAAGTCAAACAGCTACCAAGTGAGGCCAGACCTTGCACAAAAATTCAGTCTTTTCACATGTGTTGCCTTGCATGGCCAATAAGATAGTTGCACTGTTTTTACATATCTCTGGATTCACTGAAACAGCAGAGGAAGCAAAAGAGCAGAGATGGCATCATTTTGCTTTCTGCATTATTTCCTTGGCCAAACCATATAGATTTTAAAGGATAAACGTAAAAGAAAAAAATATCAGTTACCAGTGGTTGACTTCCTATTCTGGTCTCGTTACTTGTGGTCTTTAATTTTTTCTAGGTTTGAAAAACTTTGATTTGTTTTTTCCCTGAAAAACAGCTGCCTATTAAACTTTATTGTAAATAAGATTTAGTAACTTAAAGATAGCCACCACATTAGGAAATCACACTGTGATTTCCAGTTAAATACATCATTCTTTTCCAAGATAGTGTGAAGACTTTTGGAGTCAAAAATCATCTTTTAAGAAATGTTAATGTTTTAATGGAGCCGTCCTTTATTTGAAGAGATTGGGTTATTTTTAAAAATCCAAATTAAATTGGAGGAGTGCACATAAGAGGAACATGATAGACGAATCATTGAGGGGTAAAAACATGGAAAACTGCATGATTGAAACTAAGGCATTCCACTTTGTACTCTGCCTTATAAATTATCAACTGGAGAGTACAATTCAGTACAGGAACCCTCGGTCATTAATTTTTCATTTAAAATGTATTGTCTGCTTCGCCTAGCTGCTTGCCTTGAGCTTGGAGAGGACAAACAAGAATATTTGGGTTTAGCCTAGAGCAACATAAAAAGAAATGGAATAAAATCTTCTCCAGGTATCTGTGTAGCTAGTGGCCTACAGCATACAGAGTTGGGGATATAATGGTTCCTAAGCTAAGAACAGTATCGCTGGTGTCCACGAAAATGGAGAGCAACTATAAAAATGATTGACACGTTCTATAAAGTAGACTTTCACTGTCAATCATCTAAATATGATTCATTAATCATACTATAAGCATTTGACAGCTGACTGACAGTAACAAATTCTCCCCAGAGAAATCTATATAGAAACTTAAGAGCAGCTTATTAATGTTGATACTATTTAAGCCGGATGTTATGCATCGTACAGGAAGCAGATAGCTTCTTGCAGCCCAGCATAATTGATTCCAGCAGAACTTTTATTACCAGAGTGTGCATTACAGGGCTTCTGATGCATTCTCAATTACAGAGGACTGATTGGTTTTATGAAAATCTTTTTTCAAGGAGAAGAAGAAAAGAGAGAGAGGGAGAGAAAACATCTCTGATCTAAATTAAACAAATTATTCAAAATAGACTTTTTCTAAAAAGTGCATTTTCCATTTATTTTAGCCATTTGAGAGTCTTAGTATTAACAAAACAAACATCATGTCCGGCCAGTGTCACTTCCTTCACGTGGCCTCACAATGTGCCAGAGTTCAGGGCTTCATATGCTGTATGTTGAAATTTTTTAGGAACCAAAGCCTGTTTGCATCAGACTGTTGTTTCCTGATGACTGCAAAGAAAGATGTAAAGTCAAACTTTAAATCAAGCACAAGATAGGAAGATTAAGGGTATAATAATAAAGACTTGTTATGCATAGGCCCAGGGGTTGTCCTTGGAGAAAACATCAGTTAACATTAGAGTTTGAACCATGATAAACATGCTGATACACACACACACACACACACACACACACACACACACACACACGCACGCACGCACACACACAGTATTGCTATAAAATTGCTAGGAAGTTAATTAAATGCCTCATAGAGGATAAAAAGCCTCTGTTTTTCTCCTCCCTTGCCCCCATCTCTGCTCCATCTCTCTCTGGGGTTTTTTGAATAACTTCTCGTGGGGCATTATTGGAGAGTGGAAAGAGTTAGGCATCACACAAACCTGGATGAATTCATGTTTCAGGTTTTGTCCATTTAATAGATATGGGTGAGTCAGTTATTCATCTCCAAAGTAGTAGTAATTATTTCCCCATCCCCAAGATTGTTATAAATTAAATGAGCTCATAGATGTAACAGCACCTACGCTACTGTTCAGTTAATATTGCTATTATCCAGGTTAATTTTTTTATTGTAACTATTGTTTGTATGCATGAGTATGTGTTTAGAATTAAATTTTCAATGCATATAATCTGGCCATAATTTAAGCAATTTATAAAAATTTAGACTCAATAAATTTTCCAACTAAATGAGTTGTTGAGGTAAACTAATTCTCTAATGGCAAGGAGAACTCAGTCACAAAAATACTTAAATCGTTTGCCTAACAAAAGACTTATCTCTTTAATTTTTTTCAAAGGAATTCTGTCCTAGAGTTTTTGACTTTCTCAAAGTCACAGCTTGTTTTCAGTAAAGATATGAGATTGGAATCTTTTCATTTGCTTCCATCTTGCCATCATTGCAATTTAAGGATTCATCATTCCAAACTAATCGATTTGCTTCATAATAAATTCACTCACTCCTGTGGTAACTACTTCTTGATATTTTAGATCCTAAGAGTATAGAATAAAGATGAATCTCATTGCAAGAAATGATACAGATTCCATGCAAAACTCAATCATTCTTTCATTCATTTGTTCAGATTAAGAAATCTCAAAATATTTGTTGTGTGCGTACCATAATGAGGGTATAAAAACTCAGTATGTGCAGTGGGGAAGTAATATTTTTAATGAGAAGGGCTCTTTCCTAAAGTGTGTCTCATATTTTTCTTTAGATTTAGAGACAGCTCTGTATTTAAAAACAATACATATAGTAAAATTGATCATTAAAAGGTCAAACTGTGTTTATTATTTCAGGTTGAAATTATTATCATTTTAGAAATCTGAAATATAAAGCCTTTAAAGCATCACATGTAGTTTCCCAGTACTATAAATAATTCTATTTGACTTACAGAATTTGCTTTTATATTAATTTTCTTCTTGTGTTTTATATTATTTATACTTCAAGGTTAAGATATAGTCTCATCTCATCAGATTAAAATAATATAGTTATTTGTTCTTGAGTAACTATATTTAGAGATTTTTTTATTAAAAAAATGACATAATAAATCCACTCCCTCCTTCCCCGACAAACAGAAAGTAGAGACAGGACACATTAAATATCTTCAAAGTTTATTGTTTTGTGAATAGCTGATTCTCATTATACTTAGCTACTTTCCCTTGGGTACAAAAAATATGGGTCAAGTTCCATTTTCATGGCCTTATTAAATCACAACTGCAGATAACATTTTTCAGTATCCATGGCATTGTTTCAAAGATATCTTTCACATAAATCTGTTTATTTTTAAGTCAGTCTTCTTTGTGTTTTGCATAATTGTTTTCTCTTCTTCCCAAACTCAGATTTTTCAGCCTATTCTGTTTTAAATATTTTGCATCTTGCCAATTAAAATGTTAGCCTCTTGGCCTTAACTTCCTTTCCCTTATTCCCAGAAAGCATCTGTTTTTCCACATTCTTTATAGTTTAGCTCAAAATGCCAGTCAGCGATGATTGATCACATTTTCAGACAACAGTCTGGACCCTGGTTCTGCACTCCACGTGCATTTGCCATTTTGATTAATGAACATAAATCAGGGGTGACAATTCACATTTGCAAGTGGATGCAAAGAATTATTAGAATACAGCATGTTAGTAAGCTAAAGCTTCCCTTCATTCTATTACAAGTGCATTGAAAACAAATACATACCCCTCAGAGAACCTTGTGTTTATCATTAGGGAATATCTGAAATATGGAAATAAAATACATGAGCCCAGCCTGTTTTCATTGTTTTGATCTTATAAAATATCTTATGACATAAGCACCAAATGATCTTTAAAAATTTCTGTATCTACATAAGCCTCTATTATATAGAAAGTCTCCAAAAGGCAGTTTTTTTCTCTACTGTTTAACGAGTCCATAATTTTTTTGGTATGAGAGAATATTAAGCAGACATTTAAACTTGTTGTCTTAACTCACGTAAACAATAAAAATTAATGATTTTTAAATGTCCTTTCAGTGAATTATTTGCTTCTTTTTTTCTCTACCAATATTAACTTTCGAAACACAAAATTTGTAATAAACAGCCCCTTTTAAAGCCAAAGTGCCAATGGTATATGAACAGACCTAAAATTATCTGGTGAAAGTACTTTGTTTTCTTTGACTATAAAAATTTCTGATCTAATTGCAACTTGCCAGTCTGAATCTTCACATAAAATATTCCTAAGTGGCAGACATATAACGTATAATTCACAGACCATATGTATCGATTCTAATAGTGACCTGAATGACATATTAATTTTAAAGCATCGTAACTATAATGGCTCATTCATTGTATTAAATGAGTATTAAATCTTTACAACTACTTAAACTCGTTTTAAAGGGCCATGGATCTAATTACCTCACCAAACAGATACCTATACCCGTGGTTATTCCCATCTCCTCAAAAGGTGAAAACACTACAGAGTTCAATAAAAAGTAACCCACTCTTCTGGTTAAAAAATTGATGTGCTTTTAAAGCACATGTACCAGTTTGAATTTTTACAAACTTCATCACTGTTTGGAACGTTTAAAAATATTTGTCGTATTTGGATTGTCTCTAACTTTTATCATAACATATAATGTTTACTTAGGAAATACTCTGTTTTTATTCTCCTTTGTGGCAGTCAAATTTTCTCTTGAAGGCCTCTGGAGTAGACATGGTAAGAATTAGTTAAATTGTTATACATGTGAGGAAACAGCAAAATAGGTGCTGTTGAGTGTTATTTTCAATTTCCAGAAGTTACATTAAAGTCCTACTAATCAAAGCTTGTAGGAGGAAATAACTTCTGCAACCAGTGATAACTATAGTCTTGGGAGTCCCTGAAAGCCTCACTTTCTCGGCATCTTGCTTAAACTCATGTGGCTTAGTAGTAAGTGGTCTTTCATGTTAAATTTATATAATAATTGGCTTGAAAAATTGAGGTGCTGAGTGTCCATTGGATTAATTGTATTCATGCAAAAGTATATATTTTATGAGGGAATGCGTTAGGTACTGCAGATAGAAATATCAAAGAGACTCAGTTTCTGCTTTCAAAGTATCTTAATCTAGAGAGGAAATATTCATGTAAGGAAAATGAGTTGTGGTCCAGTTTGATAAGTATGGTAATGAAAGTATGCTTAAGACAGAGTGCTAACAAGAGGAACGATGATCAAACCTGAAGGGGGGGTGGGTCATGAAAGACACTAGAGCTAAACCCTGAAAATGCAGTTCCCCTGACATATCAAGAAGGAAAGGGTATTATGAGAAGAAGAAATAGTGAATTCAAAACAGAGAAGAACGAAATATGCGGCTTGTTAGAAAACTACAAGTAGTCGTAACTACAAATTAAACATGGGGCATGAGGCAGAGATGGAGGAAATGATAAGGGATGATACTAGTAAAGAGCTTCAGAGTTTAGACATTATTCTAAAAGTGATGCAGAAACAAATGTATGAGGTATTTTACTGAAGAAAAACTGTGTTGAACCAGAAGTAGTCATTTTAGGACTTTCTGGAATACCTAAAAAAAAAGACTGAATATAAAAGCATATTCTTAATTGATAAAATATTTTGTCAGTTCCACCAACAAAAATCTGGCTAATCTTAAAACATGTCTAATTTGCAGTGAAAAACCACGAAATGCATGCAATTTATCATTAAATTTACCTTCACTGCAGCAGATGCCAAAGAACTAGTTCAGCAATTATTCCTAATGTCATTCCATTATCATTTATCATTTTTCTTAATGCATCTAGACCTAAAGTGTAAGTCCATGAAGGCAAAGCTTGGTCAGCAGCCACAGAAATACGGGGTTCTCTTTGCTTTTCCTCTCCTTTGTCATAAAAGGGGTCTTGCCTTCTTCTACATGAGGATGGCATTTAAGTTCATATAACCTTTTAAGTGAGTACATTATTTTTTTTTCTCATTGTGAACTGGGATAACTACATCACCAGTAAGTGGTAGAATAAATTGTAACCACATGTCAAAAAGTAGGTCATCCTAATGAGTATGGGTAAAGATGCTGTTTTCCTTTAGGAAAAATTGGTTTTATTCTTTCACAGAATATATTTTATTAATAACTGCTCTGCGTATTGTGTAGTTAAAATTATTGACTTTATACTTCCTTAATGTCAAATATTATTTAAAATAATCAATCCATTAAACATTAAATTGACATGGCATCAAAGTGCAATTTCAATTAAAATATGTAGATCTGATATCTATAAATGGAAAACCTTTTAAGAGTTGAATTTGTTTCTGTGTTTGTGAATACTTTGTAGTTGAAACTAGAAAGAAAGAAAGATTGCTTTGAATTAGTAAAAGGTCTGAATTAGAGAATACTTTGGAAGAAAATATAGTTGACCCTTGAACAATTCGGGAGTTAGAGATGCTGACCCTCCACACAGTCGAAAATTCATGTATAATCTACAATCAGCCCTCCAAATCTGAAATTCCTCTGGATCTGAGGTTTCACAACCACAGATTCAACCAACCATGGATCGTGCAGTACCATAGTACTAACCATTAAAAAAAATTCTCTTATAAGTGTCAGTGCACAGTTCAAACCCGTGTTGTTCAAGGGTAAACTGTATAGCACCATAGTTTTTCAGGAAATTAGAGATCATTTTTTTAACGACCACCTGAAGTCTATATGACATCCACATCATCTCTGCCTGTTGGCTCCCCAGACCTCATTCAAGCACCTGAGTCAGTGATGCAGCACAGATTTCTCCAGGCAGCCTGTTGCTTCTTCAGATGTCTCCATTAGAAAATGCTTCCTTATATGATTCCAAAACTGTCTCCCTGCAACCAGAATTCCCTGGCCTGAGTTCTGCCTGCTGGACCCATATAGCCCTATAAATATCTGAAGACAACTGAAGATGAATTTCCTTTCCTTTTTATTAAATCACTAGATTGGCCACCAGCGAAATGTGGTAGACAAAATACTCTGAAATCAGCCAAATATTTGAAAAATCTCTCACTAGGTTGTTATAGACAGAAAAATATTGGCTGACAGTACAATTAAGTAGATTTGTAACCAGAGGCTAATGAATGGGTCGGCGTCAGCCTGCAGAGCTGAAGTATCCATGGAGCTTGGATGCTGAATGATCTGTGCTTTAGACTAAGATGCTCAACATCTGAATTCATGACTAAGCTTGAGGACCTTGATTGACATAGGATCAAATAGACTTTTGAGGCAACTCTGAAAGGGAGAGTGATGTGCTTACTGACAGTTATCCCTGAGAATTGTGTGTCTCATTTCTTCATTTTATTCAAGTCTCTGATAAAAAAAGTCCACATTTCCCATAGGGCCTGTCTGATCACCTTATAGAAATTAGCATTCTCCCTCGATCACTAATCTGCACCTGCTTTATGTTTCTTCACTGTACTTATCACCACTTGATATGTTGTGTATTTAGTAGGTGACTGGAAATTCTTCCACTAGAATGTAAGTTCCAACATTTTTTAGTTTTCATCGCCAACAGTTCAAACATTCAGTTCTTTCCCATAAAATGGCTTAATGGTCAAGTCATTGGCATGAGCTGTGCAGTAGACTGAACAAAAAAACTGGAAAAAGCAAGCTCATGGAGTGACACAGAAAGGAAGAGGAAACAGATTCCCTCTGGTGCACATCCTTACCCAGTGCATGCTAGGGTCTATGCTAGAGTCTATGTTCTTTATCTCCTCTGATAAAGGGCATGTTGTAGACATTAAAAAAAAACAGAACCTGAAATATTATTTTATCTTATACAAGGCTATGGATATATAGTAAGTAAAGGAGAGAGCATTCAAACTCAGGTATGATTGATCACAAAAGAGAGTTTTTAAATGTCTGACTATAAGGGTCACAGTGATATGTGTAAAGGGGGTTTTGTAGAACAAAAAATGGAGCCTAATTTATCCTCAGGAAATCATTTAGGGAAAAGGTAAGGCTTGAGGTAAAGAATAAAGGTGATTCTGAGGGATGTGAGAGTAGGGAACGCTGAGAGCACTGTGGGTTTCAGAGTTGGGTAAAGGTTCGGTTACAGTCACGGGAAGCTCCAGATTTTATATCTCTATCTTGGTAAATGTAGTTGATCAGCAGTGATTTCATAGTTATTAAGAGGGTGAATGGTGTGATAGGCCTAAAATATTCTCAGTGGGGATGATTATCAGTCCCAAAGGAACAAAATTGGTTCTTGGAGAACAAAAAACCAAAACAAAACCCAAAAAAAACAGATGTTATGATGGTTCATGGCCCTCCAAATGATCATGATATATAAACAGATGTGCACATCTGTATACCTGTGCTATTAAAATATCAGGGGGGAAGGAGGAATGATAATGAAAACAAGAGAGAGAGAGAAACACAGACCTACTGCAAGAGAGTAAGAGAGTAGAAACCGTAAGAGAAAATAGATTATACAAAGGGAAAGCCAAGTAGGCAGTTCTACAGTGTTTTAAGGACCCTCCTTAGTATATTATAGTGGCTTAAGGAGTAGAGTCTATTCTCAGGTAGACCTGGGGATCATGTTATACTTAATCTGCGCTACAGACTCTTCTAAATGTTTCCCATGTATTCATTGATTTAAAGCCTTGCAATAAATTTATAAAAAGTTCTATGAATAAAATTTGCCCACGGTCAAGTGTTACAATGTTAGGGCTAGCGTCACCACCAGCTTTACTTTCCTGATTAGAAAAATGGAGATAACAGGATAGTAATAGCTATTTTGTAGGTTGCTATGAGAATGACATGGGATAATGTATGTAAAGCAGTTAGCACAGTGCCAGGCAGGAGTGGTAGCTACTCTTATTACCCATCTGTGGTTGGTACCCTGCGTCTGTCTGGATACCACAGTCAGCAGCATTTGTTATTTTTAAAGATCCATTTCTACTTTAGTTAATAATAATGTACCAATATTGTTAGGTAGTGTGACAAATGTATCGCACCAATTAATGTAGGACGTTAACAATGGGGGAAACTGAACGTGGGCGTGTGGGAAATCTTCGTACTATATTTACAACTTTTCTCTAAATCTAAATCTATTTGAAAATAAAAACTTATTTAAAATATTCATTTCTAGCAATGAATTGAGTATTTCTTTTAACTTGCAATTAAAAAAAATTCAACTTCATAAGTCCAGCTGAACAATGAAAAAGTGTGAAAAATCCTGTAATGAGAGTACCCAAGAATTTTAAACACTCCGTATGTAAGCCAGCAGATGGCAGAGTACCCAAGCATCTGAATTTCGACCTAAAACTACTTCCCATCAAATGAAGCCTTTGCTTTTTTCAGAGTTTTCGTTAACTTGTAATGTCAAAATATAAAATCTTATTGCCTGGAAATACAGGGCTGTTGCTGAAATGGGCGTGAGTGGTGGGTGGATACTTTAGCTCAGAGAGAGGACCGAGGTGGTAAATTCCCCACTAAGGGGAGAGGCAGCTTGGATGCTGAACGATGTGAACTCAGGTGCTTATTCACAGTCGGGTGTGATGTCCACAAACAGATGGTGAGCCTTCTTGTCCCAGTCTCTTCTTCACCTTGTGTTAACTGTGGTGATTTCTCACCTGGTCCAGGTGGGTGGATGATCGACTCAGTAGACTAGAACAACTAGACTCATCGTGATCTCCAGCTGTGCCGAAGCTAATCTAGTTACTGCTGGAACGAACGTGTAACCTCCAGCTGAAATAAGGTTGGGGAATAGCTCTGGTTGCAACGACGGAGGATACTCCGCTGCTCTTCAGTGTGTAGGGAAAGCAATGTTTGTTATAAGAAATCAATTTCTCTTTGGCAGATTAGTGACTATGGATGGAATTCACACACACAGGTTCACACACGTATGGATAAAAATGAATTTTTCTTATGTCTGAGAGAGAGGAAGATAATTTATGTGAGCAAGTGAAAGGTAATGTAGAATAAAAGGGATATTAGTTAGACATTTTAGTCCTCAGCAAAGAATTTAAGGCTAATGGCCTCCATCTGATCCAAAAGCCAATTATGTTAATGGCTCTCTTAGATGTTAAAGCCGTGGCCATAAGTCAGCAAGACCTTTGGCACTCAGTATGTTTGCATGGACACTTGGGTGATTCTTTTCCTCCCTTTCCCTGGCTATACACAAAGTTAAAATAATTTTTACCTTTGATATATGCGTGACCTGTGAGGGTAATAGGACTGAATGGAGTGGAGGCTTTAATAAGGCCATGAATGAATACATCCTGCAAACTGAGTCTTATGGGATATTCAAAGGCCATGGAAGAAAAAATATGCACAAGCTGCAGGGAAAAGAAAAGTTGTCATCTTTCTATCCAGGATGATGTTTTTCACTAAATGCAAGGAGACTTTTTAATTTCTTTTGTGAAGAAGGTTAATTGTTGAGCTGGGTTAATGTACAGGCATTGGTTAATCTTAGCAGTCTGTTAAATGACCAGGTTTATTGACTTTACAAAAGGTTACTTTGTGTAACAATTACATTGAAAGAGCAGAACTCAATAATAGAGTGCAATAGAAAGCAGTATTTTTCCTTCTGCTGTCCCTAAAAATGCTAGATAGGCCAGTTATTTCCAGGAAATGTCAAAGTAGTCCCACAGCTTCAGCACTTCTAATTACAAAAATGGTCTTTTAATAATCAAAACTCCCCACTTTACTCAAAGTTAAACCTTCTCCACTGTGGTTCCCTTAAGACTCCTTTTACTCAGCTAGAAGTGAGGGAACGGGGGAGGCACTGCAGTGCCTATGAAATTTTATCCCAAAGCATCCCATTTCCTGGCTTTTCTAATTTCTAAATATCTTTAAAGTGTGGATTGAATTAAGCGTCTCAGTATTTGTTGTTGGAAATCATTTTTGCCAGTCCTGCCTGGTGATCTAGCATTCACTTGGGTTATGGGGATAATGGCTCTTATCTCAGCTGTTGGGCCTTCAGCCAAAAACGGCGAACAGGTCCCATTTAAATATTCTGTTATACTGGTAACTCTGGAGGATTTCTGGGACATGAAAAATATGGCAGTGCAAATGTGAAAATAGTGATGTGCTAGGATTTTTGTTTAGTGAATTTAGAGGGGAGAAATCAGAGTCTCCTGAAGGGTTTGGGTATACACTGTTTTTCAAGTGTTTGGGTCGATAAAGTTTGAACCACTTTTCTTGTCACTTTAAGCAAATCAAACATTCTTGACATAAAATAAGAATGTTGAACTAAAGAAACTTTTAAGGTTTCCTTTAGCTCAAAATTACTTACGAATGACAAATCAAACAATAAAAAAAGAAAGAAAACCGTCAAAGTGTTGTCTAGTTATCTTAGCTTTGATTTTATTCATACAAAGTAGGCAGTTATTAAACCTAAAAAGCTAAAACACCTTGGCACAATTTATGAACCTAAATGAGAAGCAACAAATCTTCATTGCGTAACAAATGATGGCAGTGGCGGTTAAAGATAAGGGCTAATTCCCAGTAATAGGTAGGAGCAACTATTATTGAATTAATTAGTTTCTATTTGGATTTCTCTAGAGAAAGCTTGTAATATTTTTTCTTAAGTCTTTATATCCTCAGGTGAGAATATAACTGAACCAGGGTCCAGTCTGTGTGAAAGGTGAATTTTTAAAACTGAAAATGTGGAAATCCAACATATATCCATGATATGTGAACACTAAGGCTTTTGATGGAAGAAAAAGATTTGTTGAAACAAAGAGACAGAGTTGAAGATCATCTAATAGTGTTGAGGAGAGACTAAAGAGATTATAATGATTCATAAAAGGGCACCTGCAAGGAACATACAAAGATTTTTAAAAATTTGAAGACTTCCTTTATCACTGTGCAGGGCTAAGCATCCTATTTGGTAGAAAACAGAAACATAAAATCTGACTTAGGTCCAAGGTAGATACTAAATAAGGAATTTGATAGCTCAGAAGGCCCAATTCTCCTTTATAAGTAATGTTTTATTTGCTGGGAGCTCACTGTAAACTTCAGCAGCCGTGGGAGAACTGCCTTGCCCCACTCCAACCCCCTTAGGAACTCTGTTTTTTTCCCAAAACTTTCCCCAGCTTGTCCCTGACCTGTCTGATGATAAACTGGGCACAAATTCTAAGTTCTATAATGTACAGTAGCTGTTCTACGATTCCATTTCATTAAATGAAGGCAGGCTCTGTTTAAATAGTTTCTGGTTTCTTTCTTGGAGGCGAGTGGCTGGCTGGGTGTGCGCATGCGTCTGTGTAAATGTTTGGGCATCCAATAGAAGTCTGTTTTTGGGCATTGCTATTGTTTGCAGAAGACCCACAGGGCAGTGAGAGTGCACTGTGAGAGCGCCGATTTCATTGCAGCAGTTTAGGATTTCATGGTAAATGAGTCTGATTATATATGATGAGACATTCCATATACACAAAACAATGACAATTTCCTTTTTAAAAAAAGATTTATTAATTTTATTTTTGGCTGCATCGGGTCTTAGTCGTGGCACGCGAGATCCTCCTTGAGGCATGCAGGCTCTTCATTGTGGTGCACGGCTTCTCTCTAGTTGCAACGTGCAGGTTTTCCCTTCTCTAGCTATGGCACGCAGGCTCCAGACTGCGTGGGCTCTATAGTAGTGGCACGGGTTTCAGAGCGCATGGGCTCTGTAGATTGCGGCACAGGGGCTCTCTAGTTGAGGCGCCTGAGCTCAGTAGCTGTGGTGCGCGGCTCAGTTGCCCTGTGGGCATGTGGGAATCTTAGTTCTCTGACCAGTGATCAAACCTGCGTCCTCTGAATTGGAAGGCAGGTTCTTTACCACTGGACCACCAGGGAAGTCCGACAATTTACTTTTTAAAATATATGGCACATTGTTCCATATTAATCATTTAATGTTTTATACCTACTCTCTGTGGTCTTTATGTCATCTAGGTTTGGAAATGACGCATTTGTTTTTACTTTTTCAATCAGTAAAATGTTTCTCAGACGTAAAAATACATCTAAGGTAGCTTTTGTAGTCTCAGTCTAGCTAGCCTCTGCAGAAGACTCCAGGCAGCAACATAGTTTGATGTTGTGATATGTAGAAATAGATAATTGTATTCAAACATTATTTAAATCATTTAATAATATTATATATGAAATAGCATTTTAAACTCCAGTAAGCCCACTTGGAATAATAGAAAGACTAAATTAGAAGGAGACAAACCTGTGTTCTAATCTTAGCTCTGCTAGAGACATAACCCAGAGAAGATCACTTGACTTATGACTTCAGATTTCTAATTTGTAAAATGAACTAAACTGATGAGCTCTAAAATCATTTTCAGCTCAAAGCTGTATCAGTTGAATGCTTGATGTGTAAAAGTAACTTGCCCTTATTGAAAGTATCAGTTATCCCAAATTAGCTTTTATTCATTACATTTAAATTATTTCTTCATACATGGAACAAAAAAGGAAATTACTAAACTTATTTGCAAAGATCCAAATACCATTTGGCTATGCAGTCTAACTATTTTGAAAAAAACCTTGAAAACTTGAAAACTGCTAAGGAAGTCTGAGTTATTGGAAAATCTCTAGTCTTTTTTTAAGAATCTCCTCAGAATGTGTTTTAGAATTAGGCACTTTACCATTTGAAGCAAGGAAAGAAAGATAAAGAAACCAAGTTAAATAATAGCAAATTCTGATAGGAGCTCTTCTTCATAAAGTAGACTTTCTGCTTTTTACTTGAGGACCTGCATTTCCCACAGAAGTCTTACTGTTTAACATAGAAGACCCCGTCCCCCCACAACTGCAGTGAATTTGGGTAGAAAATTACAAACATCTCTTAGGGCCTTTGCCAAATTTCTCCCTTATGTAGCACTGACATTTCTGCAAATCCCCTCTAAATATTGTGAGAGAAAGAAGTGGCTTTTTATTTCGAATGCACATTGTGACTCTGGATTATTGGTGAAGCCCCTTTTGTTTGGGTTTTATTGAAGCATGTCAGCAGCTGTCAGCAATAATACTCCCTCCGCCTGCTGTAATGTGATGTATTGATATGTATACAACAATATGTTATAAATTGAAATAAAATATGCATTTTTCATAATTTATCAGCATTATGATGGCACAAAAAAGGCAGTCTTATGAATAATACAAGCTCTTCAGCAGGCATTATGCACTGTAGGTAATAAACGCAGCCTCTCCCCTCGACTGCCAGGAGAGTTCTAAAGCACAATGCATTAGTTCAGCTCTGTGATAATAAATCATTTTAGTATGTCAGGAGGCTCTGGCTAACTTTTACTCCTGAGGTCTGAAAGAATAGTGTGCCATACGGCTGTGGATGGTTTCTGAAGTGTTTAGACTGGCTCCGATTCTCCTGGGTAATGTTTTGAGTGAGCGATATGGTTAGATAACAAGTGGCAGTATTTCTCAGGTATCGATATTGTGATGCCTCCTGTTGTTTTATTGCCTGGAGTGGCTGATTTTGTCCTAATTGGAACTGTAGTTCTTCTTTGTGTCTCTA
This sequence comes from Aethalodelphis obliquidens, assembly GCF_003676395.1. NCBI lineage: Eukaryota > Metazoa > Chordata > Mammalia > Artiodactyla > Delphinidae > Aethalodelphis > Aethalodelphis obliquidens. The sequence goes on along the minus strand of NW_020838028.1, from coordinate 5,469,050 downwards.
TTTGCAATATGGCGCAGTGTTTCTTTAAAAAATAAAAGTTGTTCTGTAATACGGTGGAACCACTCTAACTGGGACCACCTGGCCTCTCAGTTATCTTTGCATGGATAAGAAATCAATAAGCCCTTACTGTTCTTATTTATCCTCTTAAAAATATAGATACCCTTATGGGAACTGTTTTTCTTGGAGCTACAATGGCCATCAGTTCATCATTACTTCATGTCATTTGAAAGATGACAACCCAGCTTAGTTGGTAGCAAATCTTGATAGTATATGATTTCAGGAATCACGTTTCTACAACCTTTGTTAGAATACCCAAGCCTTCTGTATGTATTAATTTCTTCTAGAATAACAGCAGAGGTGATGGTTCTTATACATATACAAATGATCCAATTTAAAATCATTCTTTTGGCTGAGAATATACACCTTTTTAAAAACATGTTACAATTTTCTCATATGGTAACAAAGATCTGAAAAAAATTATAAGAAACACTAGATGGAAATTAACAGCTATTCTGAAGGAGGTGAGACATATATTTCATTTTGCCATTATTTTCTTATGTTACAACTGTGTAAAGTAATTCTGAAAAGTACTTTAGCTCTTTTTGATGCATACGATTGCTTACCAAGCCTCTGCTGTCTTGATCTAAGCATCCATACATTAAGTTCATGCTTATCTCTGAACAGATAAGGAAACAGTGATTTGATGCATCCACACAGTACCATTTACTGCAGTGTAATATCATGGTTTATAACGTAAGCCTGTTTTGAACATTCAAACTACTTAGAGTCATAAAACTATAATAATAGTGTATTTTAATCCACTGTCATATTCACCAATGAGAAGGGGGCATGTTTTTCATACAAAAGATCATGAACTAGTCCTAAGGAGTATTTGGATTGAAACAGGTGGGAAATAACAGTGCAGGCCCACTGCTCCTTCATATTGTGCAATAAAAATGCAGGTACTATGAGCTGCAGCATACCAGCTGAGCTGCAGAGAGATGGCCAATCCCTAAGGAAACCAGCATTTATGGAATACAAGGCCTTTTAGAACACATCAACTTGACTTCATTTGGAAGCAAATATGTAACTGGTGCAGCTTGCAAGGCACGGCATGGCTCTCTCCTGTTTCAAATGGTTTTCATGGCCTCTGTTCTGCACCAGCGTGTCCTCAAACCCAGCTCCCACAGTAAAGATTGCTGCAGTCCAATATAGGAATTAGGAAAGCATGGAACACTATGGTGACAGCAATTTTGAAGACAGTTGCCTTCTATCTGTCTCCAGGTTGGGGATAGTAAAGAAAATAACTGAGCAAAGTCCTTTCCCATTAACTTGCCTCTTCCTTTTGCTTTGTGAGTGTACCCTAGAGAAGAAAGTGGAATTCTGGCTGCATGATGGAAGCTGGATTTCCAGTGATTGTTAAGAAATAGTTAAAAATTTTGACACCAAATAGGGCATGCCTTCAAATATTAAGCTTAAGAGTGTCTATGTATTTGTGAAAAGCCACTGTAGTGTGTAGGAAATGCTCACGAGGGGCCTTTCCTTTCGGTTCATGGGTAGCCAGAGATTTATTTGATGTTTGAGATCCACTGTGCTTTGGAATAGAATCCTCTTAGCGTCCTTACCATTAGCTCAGATAAAAGATGATTTAAGTGCTGTGGTTGGCTAAGATGCATTATTGCTTCTACTTATGGGAGACATTTGTTTTTGATAAAAAAATTCAAAGCAAAATATCAAATATGCTCTAGTAGGGATATTTATTCATCATGAATGGAGGCTTTTCTTAAAATGCTTTTATTCAAAAACATCTTTTTTTAGAAAATAAAAATCCAGAAGCTGGTTACCCTATGTCATGATGCTTTAAAATAAAAGTAAATACATTACTGATTTATCACATTTTCTGTTAAATTCCTTTTTTGCCATTTTATTTTGGAAAATGTAAAAGAAACAGAAAATGTGATAAAATTTTATATACATGAAATAAATCACCCTTAGGGAAAAAGGCATATGCATTCATACACATGTGTTCTAGAACACAGACACACATTCTGACATACAGAGAAGCACTTTAAATAGGGGGAAAGATTTGAAAAATACAAAATCCAATATTGATATTATTTAATTAATTTTCATGAAATGGTAATTCTGAAGTAGCTCAAGACTAAATCTTTCAGGGATAATTTCATATACTTACCCTAATCCCAGGAAAATAGGCATCAAAATCTTTCTAAGAAATTATTACCTGTTGTTCCTCGCGGTCTTATCAGGGTCTTGCAAGGATGCCTCCTCTTGTACTTTCAGACTTTTCACCTTCATTTCTAAAAATTCATTATTTTCTAATTCTAAATAATTTGATTCACTTCTTAATTTTTTTTAAATCCTATTTTTATCTCTCTCTAAATTTGACAAAGCATAAAGCATAAATTTAAATGAGAGAATAAAAGACTTTTTTTAAGAAATGGCATATATTTTGCTTGTTGCCAAAGTTGCTTCTTTTTTTTTTAGCATGCTAAAATTAACCCTGGGTAATGTAAATTCTGAGAGAATTTAGAGAATATTTCCAAGCTATCCAAATATTGTTATCTATTGGATTATAAATCTTTTTGTGCAGATCTAATTTGAAGACATTAAAGTTCCATTTTACGTGGTTACTAGGAATATTATGGACATTAAAAGTGTTGATTGATTTTTGAGATATAGGTGATCAGCAACACTATAATTTGGTTTTTTAAAATATTTATTTATTTTTATTGGGGTATAGTTGCTTTACAATGTTGTGCTAGTTCCTGCTGCACAGAGAAGTGAACCAGCCATATGTATCACATATCTCCTCCTTTTTGGGTTTCCCTCCCATCCAGGTCACCACAGAGCACTGGGTAGAGTTCCCCGTACTATACGGCAGGCCCTCAGTAGTTATCTGTTTCATACCCATTGGTGTATATAGGTCAATCCCAATCTCCCAATGTTCTAATTAAAAAATGCTTCTAAAGCATAAGGTTTAAATGGAAGAAACCAAGAAAGTCATAGCCTTGCCTTATTTGTTTTCCTAGGTGAGGGACTTTGTGAACCTTGCACCTTTTCTTGGACTATTGAACCCCCAGTGTTCTCATTTAGTAGCTATGCAAACCTGGTTATGTTGCTTAGACTCTCTGAATCTCGATTTTGTCACCTGTAAATTGGGAATAATGATTCTCAGAGTTTTTGTAAGATTTAAAATTCTCAATAAATATTCTTTTCTCTATACATTGTATAATTTAAAATATAGCGCATCCTGATTCTGCCAAAGCCAAAAGTCAGCCCTGAAACACCGGAGGTGCTCAATACATGGTAGTCATGAAATGTTGATAGTTTTTGAGTAGGGCCAGATCTATATGAGCATTGGTTTGTACGAACAGTGGCTGTGGATGGAATAAAGAGATAGGTGACTGTGTACACCATGAGGAAGATCTGTTGCAGGGTAGGCAAATACTGGGATTACTGTTTCTCCATAGAGACCCCATTACATCAAACCTGGTACGTTAGATGCAGCCTCTCTAACAGTCTCATCGTGGGAACCCTGAGCACCAATCGTGGGAGGAAGCCAGGACTGGGATAGTCAGAAATCTGCTGGCATTGGGAAAATAAGCCAAAGGGGTCAGTAACAACTTAAGTGGTATTTGGTAGTCTTCAGCATATGTGAAACAATCAGCAGGCAGAGAAGCAGAAATCAGAGCATGAGTACCAAGGGTTAGAGAAAAAAGTGAATCAGGTATAATTGTTCTTAGACAAAGAAGAGATGTCATCCATAATTGTGACCATGAAATTATGAATTGCAATGAACAAAGGAACAGAGAAAATTGGGCAGAACAACAGATTTAAGGAACCAACCACAGAGAGTTGTTAATTCCTACTACAAGGCTCAAACATTCTTACCAAAGGGGCAAAAAACTGTTCCAGAGCTTGGCCTTCCTGAGGACCATATGTACAAAGAGCTAGTTCCATGTTGCTGGAGATTCTGTATGTGTAGGAAGTGAGAATATCAAGTGCACAAGGGTCAGAAAAGAAGCAATAAATAGCCTAGTGAGAGATGCTCACTTACAACATTTCATTATATTTCTGAGGCCATCTGAGGGATTTTTTTTTCTGATTTGATTCTTACATTTCAGGATGCCTTCTGACTGTGTTTGGGCTTCCTTTTGCCACTACTTTAATAGAATTAGTACTTCAAACCCCAAATGGTCCAGAAATTCACTTTTTAAGTATATATGATAGCACCTTGGCTATCACTGGAAGCATGAGACTCCTTTTCAATTCTTAAAATGCCTTTCCAAGTATGGAAGCATGATGCCTCCCTGTTACCTTCATTCCTTAAGGAGTTTGGAGGAGAATGTGGCACATTCAGTGTGACTTTAATTAGGTTCAGCAACCTTGGAAAAAATGTCCCAGAGAGCTGTGGTTGGACAAGATCAGCTACAGGTTGGAATAAGCAACCTCCAAATCTCTGTGACTTACCCCAGTAAATGTTTATTTCTTGCTCATGAAAAGTCCAGTGTGAATGTTTCCAGTCAGGCAGCTCTCCCTGGTGGCTCTTTACTGAGATATGGCTCAGAACTCTGAGGTCCTTGCATCTTGTGTCTCCACTACCATCTTGGAGTCTCTTGCTTCCAGCTGCTTAGTCTGGGTGGATGGTGAGTGGGAGATGGGAGAGACAGTGGAAAATGGAGGCTCACTTTGAATATTTTACGGCCAGGCCTGAAGAAAGCATTTATGACTTTCATCCACATTCAGTCACAGCAGTAAATGATGAGGTCCCATCAAGACGTAAAGTGTCCTGGGAAAGGTAGTCTTCCTAGTGCTGTCAAGGAAGAGAAACTGGTTCAGGGCACACATAGTGCTGTATATGTCATAGCCTCCACTCAAGTGACCAATCTGTTGTTCTTTCCCCCTCTCCATCACCTACAGTTTCTCCCCTACTGCCTGAGCTTCTGCTCTATGGCAGTTGAGAGCTATCACCAGGGATGTCTATGAAGCCAGAAGCTGATGGCCACTCTGTGCTACTCTTTAGAATAAATATCATGGCAAGGTGCTGGCATTTGGGGGAATTTCCTTAGAATTTTAAACTGCTCCCCTCCTGTTTTGAAAAAGTAAACTCACCATTAACGCATATCCCTAGTATGTTGTACTCCAAGTAGTGGCAGAAATAATTCATCCTGGCAAAAGGAAATCACCCTGGAAATTACCAGAGGATGCGACATGGATTATTTAGTGTAATGGCTGAAGGTGTTTTCAGTAAAATGCAGTGTATGCTGTGTTCCCTGATCCCATTTGTCCTCTTAAAATTAATTTCTGTAATGTTTCACAGTTACCTGTTTAATTATTCATTCTGGATGTCATGAAGAATGATACAGTACTGCAAAATAAAGCCAAAAAAACAAGTTTCTAATGCTAAATATTGAAGCTGGAAAATATGACCATTACAGTTAAGCAAAGATCTGTCTTCCCTTTTCATAAGTATTCTACAAAGACGTGCCATGCGATAAACAATAGTGTTGCTTGGATTAATTTGAAGATGTTTGCATAAATATGCTCAGAGTTTTACAGTTTTTTTTCCCCACTACAGTTTGTATCACAAGAGTATGTGTTTCCAGGGCAAAATATTCACCTTAATCTTTTATGCCATGGAAACTTCCACTTCTTTCTGCAATGTAGTGTTATGGGGAGAGGCATGAGGTTTTGGATTCAGACAGATCTGGGTGTGAGTCCTGGCTTTATCACACTTGATGTGTAGGTAACTTGCCATCTCTCAGACTATTCTCATTTGCAAAATATACTTTGCAAAGTTGTTGTGTGTATTAAACTGAATGGTAGCAAACAAAACCTGAATTTAATATCCTGACTTGCTTCTCTCTTAAAAAAGGATTAATTTCCACTAATAATTTTATATGAATTATAAATAACACGATTGATTTCAAAAGATAAGTATATAAATAAGAACAGTAGGAGAACTGTTATGACTTTATGAAGATTATTAAATGGTAAAGGGATTACTTTATTTTGAATCTTTAACATTTAAAATTATTGAAAATTTTATGATATCAAATAGGGAGACTTTGAAACTAAATTTTTCAGTAAATAGAGATGATCAAAACTTAAATATTATCTTGTTTCTAATATGAGCCTAAAGAATCACATTTCACCAGGAGGAAATCTCAGAAATTAAAGCAGAGCCCTTGTGTATCAAAAACAGGATAACAAAAACATTTTTTAAAGTCTGTTGTACCTGGAAGATAAAGTTGAAGAGATCTCCAAGAGCAAAAAGCAAACATAGATAATCTCAGGAGGTCAAATATCCTCAACAATAATTCTAAAAGTAGAGAAATGAGAAAACGGGAGGGAAGGACTTATCAAAGAAATGATAGAAGATGATTTCTTATAGCAGTACAAAGACATGAAGTTTTTTCAAAGAGCTTCAAGTCTTCCAGAAAGGAAAAAGTGGACATCATCAAAAAGGCGTAAAAGTCACAGTAGCATCTGATTTCTCATTAGTAACACTGCAAAGACAATGGAGCAAACCTTTAGAATTTTGAGAGGTAATGAGTTTCATAGTAGAATCCCACACCCAAACCTTTCTTAAACTGTGAGGTCAAAATAAAGACAGCTGCCAAAATGCAAGAATCAAAATGTTTACCTTCCACTCACCCTTTCTGAGGAACTTACTTCAAGGTGTACTCTATCCAAACAGCCATGGAAACCAAAAAAGAGGAAAGTATGAAATATAAGAAGCATTGGAACCAATCCATTGAATTCAGTTACCAAAAACATTCCTGTTTTGTCATCCATAAATCAAAAACTAGTCCTCAAGTCAACCAGAAAGCATAAAACGGAAGAGTAGAAACTGATTTAATTCAAAGATAAAATGACTAAGAAGCTAGAAGCTGTTCACTATAAAGGCATATGTTTTTTTCTCAGCAAGACAAAAGAAATGTACTTAGGAAAGCCAGAAAGAGCAAAAGAACAAATAAACAGAAATGTGGTACTCCTACACCCCTTGAAAACTAAAACACACAAACAGAAATATCAAAAACTCTATAAGAAAAGCATGGCCCAAAATATATTAAAAAACAAAGTGTAGCATACTTTTGAGTAGTTGATAGAATGTAAGAAAAAATTTGATCATAATGTTAGAATATTTGAATTCTAAATAGCACAGAAGTAGTAACATTGGAATAGAAGAAAAAAAATCCTTAACCTAGGGGATAATGCATCCCCGTCCCCTGGTTCTGGCCCTGGCCTTGTCCTCACTCCAGCTTCACTGTTGTGAAGTCTGTCATAGTGCCTTTGCTTGTTGTTGTGACTTTTTGCCAACAAATGTACGAATTAAAGCCTGTTCTCTGAAGCTTATTTTAAACTCGTTCTCACACCATTAAAATTTGGGGCAGACAGTAAACTAGTGCTGGCTGGCTTAAAAGGCGGTAAGACATTGAGAAAATGATTTGTTAACATGTACACTATTTACCCAGTGCCATTGGTGGGACACACAAAATAGTCCCCTTTAATGGGGAGGAGGGAATCCTTCCTTCCCCCACATTCTCAAGCCAAACTCAATGGAAAACTGTGCCCCTGTAACTTGTGCCCTAAGCCATGTTCATGTGATACACAAATACAGCCATTTATTGCGAGTAAAACAATACAAACGTTTTGACTAAATAGATAGGTTAAAAAGGAAAATGTGATATTTAATTATAGTCAAACTTTAAGAGACATGGGAATCCGGAATGAGGAGGAAATTCCAAGAATCAGCTTCTAGGCAGCCTGGAAAATGCCCCACATTAGACTTACTGCCACAATGAAATGAGATGGTGACATCTTTGCAATCCCCCTAAAGTAGATTTGTTGCTGTTTTTCACTACCCTTTCAGACCCTATTCCTAGTCTATCCTATAGAGCAGAGAACCCCAATACATATTTTCTAGTTCAAATATATATTTTAAACTTTAATGATTATTTTTATAAAGTAGGAATTTAAAATTCCCAATAATTTCACCCCAGAGAACAGTACTGTTAACAGATGTATTCAAATGTAATTTTAAGAATTGAATTTCAAGATAGTTTCCAGTGACCATTTGGAGCTTAAAGGTTCTTTTTGTGTATTCACAGACTTTTACTATTTGTATATTATACATTCCTGTTTTCCTGGCTAAGAATGTGCTATTCTGGTTGAATAATTCTGAGTTAATATATTTGAAATTTTAACAATGTCATAGCTGCATTGCCACTCAAGTTCACGTTTTAATTTTGTGTTTGCACGAATTATTGTATACATTTTAAGCTTAATCTTATCTGTTGTCTTATGAATTTTTTTAAATGATGATATGCTTTTTGTAGCAGATTTCTTTACAAATTACCTGATAAGAATTGTATGAGAAATGGTATCTAATGGAGCTAGAATATAAGTTAGAATGAGGTTTAAAAGGTATTCAAATTGAACCAAACCAGTGAAATAGACTAGTATAATGTCTTCCAGAAAGGAACATAAATGTGTCAGATTAACATTTGAATTTCTATTATTTTTCAATTAAAAAGATAAGATTTGGTGGGCTTCCCTGGTGGCGCAGTGGTTGAGAGTCTGCCTGCCGATGCAGGGGACGCAGGTTCGTGCCCTGATCCGGGAGGATCCCACATGCCGTGGAGCGGCTGGGCCCGTGAGCCATGGCCGCTGAGCCTGCGCGTCCAGAGCCTGTGCTCTGCAAGGAGAGAGGCCACAACAGTGAGAGGCCCGCGTACCGCTAAAAAAAAAAAAAAAGATAAAATTTTGGGGAAAATGTTTCTTTTTCTTTAAGAAGGCAGTCTATACCCCTCTGTCCTTTGAACTGCTTTAGTGGAGCTCAGTTCTCTGAGTGCCCATTCCTCACTCCCTTTCGAGCCCTACAAGTCTGTTGTGTGATCATGCATCCCTCACCCTTCAGCCTTGATCCTAATTCCTATTGTTTTGCAGCACTTTTTTTCTGACAATATCCAAATAGCATTCTCTCAGAGGCTAGTGCCAGATGATCCATGCATCCTTCAGTAAGAGCAATAAGCAGTTAGTGGCCCTGGGTTTTTGGAGGAATTCTTCATTTTATATACCGGTCTAGGGCAAATGACCATTAAAATTGGATAAGCAGAGCTTGCCATCTTCTGTAGCTGCTTAAACCTCTAAACATAATTAAGCAAAAACTTTCTCTGAAATTTTCTTTGAGCTGGTTTCACAGTGGAAAGTTAAAAAAAATGAGAGAGAGATTGAAATTTTCTGCAATTAAAAGTCTTGACCTGTACACTCATTTCTCAAGACTTTTTGCTTGGGAGTCAATATTTTTCTCCTCTTTTGTAATCTATTAACCATCATGATTTTTTGAATTTCAGAATGCTCCTGTTTGACACATATTTAACTTGTGAAGTTATTTTTTTTGTTTTGTTTTGGAGTTTGATGAGTACGTCTTTATTTTTTGTAACATCTTTATTGGAGTATAATTGCTTTACAATGGTGTGTTAGTTTCTGCTTTATAACAAAGTGCATCAGCTATACATATACATATATCCCCATATATCCTCCCTCTTGTGTCTCCCTACCACCCTCCCTATCCCACCCCTCTAGATGGTCACAAAGCACCAAGCTGATCTCCCTGTGCTATGTGGCTGCTTCCCACTAGCTATTTATTTTACATTCGGTAGTGTATATATGTCCATGCCACTCTCTCACTTCGTCCTAGCTTACCCTTCCCCCTCTCCGTGTCCTCAAGTCCATTCTCTACGTCTGCTTGTGAAGTTATTTTAATTATTGGTTCTGACTTCAGATTCAAACTGAATTTCCCAGAATTCGTTTATATATTTTATAATCCTCATGTTTTTGAGGTTTAAATGATATCCTTATAATCTCTGTTAGTAGCATATTATGCTTCATTATTCAGTGACAGATTTGCTATACCTTTTTATATGTTGGTTCTTAAAGAGTATAACTTTTAAAGCATATTTTCAGGTAATAAAATTATTTAATTTAATCTTATGGGAAACAATTATAAATAATCTTATTGTGCTTTTACATTTTCAAATTGAATTTGTTTTCAAAGCATATTTCACTGTGTATTTGTGTTTCATAATAACAGAGTCAGCAAATTCAGCCACTAAAAGCCACTTAAATATTTTTATATATTGAGATCTTGTACAATTTATAGTTTCATCTTTATGAAGCAAGGATAGTATTTGATAGAAAATACTATTTTATGATGCTTTCTTGAACAAAAGTATCTTTCAAAAATAGGTACACATCACCATACCTGTTAAAAACAGACTTGACGCATATATTTTGTTTAATTGTTTTGTCTATTTTGACCTCTGAGTAACCTCTACCAGTATTATTCCAAGATAAAGTGTATATTATCTATTAATTTATATGTTTATTTGTATCATATTTTATATATAACATATTATGATATCATTTTTATGTATGCATTACTAATAATATATTCCAGAAAGGAAAATACAATATAACAATAATAGCAATGCCACATTACTTTTGCATAGCTCTTTTACCTACTGTTTTAATATGTATTTTCTTTTATCTCTTTAAAATCTTTTGAAATAAGTAGATTTATAATCACATATATTAGTTTTAAGAAACGGAGATAGTATAGCAAGAAATGATATGCCTGATAAACTCAGTACTAGAGTTAACGTACAGTTTTCCCGAATCATATTTCAATTATGTTTCAAGTACAGATGGTCAACAGTAAGGATTAAAATAACTTTAACAATTCTATCTGAAGATATGTGTGTCTGTATGATATATTTATGTGAAATGGTTCAATAAGCTGCCTGGCACACCCAGAAATGTCTCTAATTAAAATCGAACATATACTAGAAATATTTCATAATACGTAGGTTTTATTTTTTCCCTTGTGATCATTATCTCTTCTTTGAGAAATGGCCTCTAATAAAGATATTCATTTGGCCCCAGGATATGTGTACATTAAGGAAATAAAAACCTCAAGAGTTCTCCCTTTCCTATTAAATCCATAAGATATTTGTCAAATATCCCTAGGGTCTTTCACATACCAGTCAGCTGTACACAGAGATCATTATGAAAACTTCATGTAGTTTTGCAGTACAACTTTGTGATCCTTCAGAGCTATTATGTCTTCTAAGACTTCCTTGTGCTTTATTGAAAGCTGCAGGGGAAATAAATATGTCTTTCTAGACCCAGTGGTCTAGAGACAGTAGACTCAAGAGAGCGAGGTTATCAAAACATGAGTTCTGTGTTATGGCTTCTGTTTATCTGAAGGAACGCTGCCAAGGTGAAAGGGGTTGTTGTTTGTTATTTTTAAAGTATTGAATTATGTGGAAGAGGAATTTCTTATCACTAGAGATGATTTTTGTTGTCAATTCTAAATGTTGACCTTATTTTTGATACAATCTCTGTCCTTTGACAGTTATTAGTTTATAGATGATCCTGCAAAATAACTCCCAAACTTGTTCACCCAGGAGTTTATTGGGGATGTTGGGCTATGTGCTTGCTTTCAAAGAGGGGGAAAGAAAGGAGGTTGAAATGATGAGAAAGGAAACACAGACAGACATTATACCTGTCAGAATACACTGCCTTGCCTTCTAGATACCCACTTTCAGGATTTCTAGTGTTTTGTATTTTATATACTTAGCTGTTCTCAAATCTTCAATATTTGAGGAGTTCCCTTTGTTCTGTGCAAGGGTGGAATCACTGTTTTAGTGCCATGATGAGGATTGTTGTTTCTGTCTTAGATATGATAAAAGGAAAATCTGACTATATATAGACTACAGGATATTTATATCATTCTTACAGAAAAGTGAAATCAAGTTATTGGGGCTCTATCCCTTCCTTACATAATTCAGAAGTTTTCACTATCTCACTTAATCCAAGGGCTTATTGTAGTCATTCGTGCTAAATACAAGAGCTGTGCTATCAGTGATGGTTACCAAAATTATTTTTCTTTTTCTTTTTCACTGCAGCATAGCAAGAGAAAACAAGGTTAGATAATGGTTAGCAGAATTTAGATATTAGGAGTTCTAACACCAAAATGGGGTGGAAAGAGCCTGGGGTTGGTTTTGGCACCTAAGATACTAAGTTTGAAATCAAGCTTTGATATTTAGTAGCCATGTGGTCTTAGGCAAGTTATTTAACCTACTTAAAGCTCACATGGCTCATTTCTAAAAGTGGCCTACTACTAATTTTCAAATTTGTTGGCATCATTACTTGAAATGATGTATTTAAGATGCCCAGCACAAGACTGTAGCACACTAAGTAACAATATCTGCTCAATGATTTTAGATCTTATTCTCTTTTCATTTTTTTCTTGTTTTGATTTTTAAATTTATAGACTGTTTCACATGATGTATGTGTGTTTATATGTGTATATATATACATATATGTGTATATATGTTTGTGTATGAATATATATGTTTGTGCATATACATGTATATATTTGTTTATATATGTATATGTGTGTATGTTTTTGTGTGTACATATGGATATATATATGGATATATATGAATATAATATATCTTATTCAGAATATTTGGACTAACGTGAAGAGTGGTATTTCTTTGACGTTTCTTGTTTAATCTTAAAAATCCATATAAATTATATATTCCTTACATTACTATATATTTAATGTTAAAATAATATCTTTCACATTCATCACATTTTAAAGTAAAATTGTCTCCTCCAAAAGATACTCAATATTGATTTTGTGGTTTCTTGTGCCTTTTGTTCATCAATGTATATCCAGGAGAAAGGGTATATACTCCAGTTTTCAAAGCACAGCATTAGATGGTATTTTGAGGATGATTTGTATGCAGAGCATTTTTAAAAGATGTAAGGATTAAAGATGTAAGAATGCTGTTAAGAGCTACTTGATCACTGCACACCTCTTATGGACACTTAATTATCCCATAGATAGTTAGTTTTTATAGGATCAGATTCATAATCCTCAAAGGAAGTTAAATCTGTTTCACTCCTGCTGACTTTTACACAGTGGGTTTTGGAAAAAGTTCCTTTACAAAGTTAAAAGTTTTCCATACATTCGTGAGATATCACAGCCTTGCAGAAATCGTTTCTGTCTACAATTTTTATAACCCTGAGGTTATCAATTGTTCAGTTTCCGTCCTACCCCCATCCATAACGGATGACATCGGGTGCAGCTGATCTGAGTGAACCTTCATGTGTGTCCTAAAGGGTAAGCCACATGTTTAGATATATTATAAATGTTCCTGCTCAAGGGGATGCTGTTTTATTGGGCCCAGAAGAATTACAGGCCTTGGCTTATTTATATGAATCAGTATAATATGTATATAATTTTGTTTACTGAAAATTGAAAAACTGTAAGTATTTAGCCCATGACACTGGCCTTGGTGCTGACAGTCATTGAGCCATAACATACATGATCTGAGGAATTATCCACTGGAAGCACATGAACTCATGGCAGCATAAAGGCGATCTTCAGGGAGACCTCCACGGCAGTTCCAATCACTGCTCCAAGTCTTCTATTTTCATAATGCTGTCAGTGTTGGCCAGTAAATCAGTAAAACCACCAGTCAGACCATGCCTTTGGCCAAATGTGATGCAGCAAAATTACAAAGGAGATTTTTAGAGAAAACTCCCCAGAGTTCTTTGTGCTGAGTGCCAAAGGGGGTTTTCCTGCTGGTCTGCGATTTGATCACAGTCATGGGTGCATCATGTGCCTCCAGGCTTCCTAGAAGTTCTCTTTATCCAAGAACCATATTCCAAAATGTTTACATCTCTATATAAGACAAAGGCTATATACATCCAAGTATAAAAAAGACGCTTGTAAATAAAAATAGTAAAGAACCCACCTGTTTCCTCTGGAAATCTCACATTCAGTTAGGTTTCAACAAGAATTTGATCTAACTAATCACTCAAAATATTGTTTATTATTTGAATGTTAGAGGAACCATGTGTAATTTCTCATCATCCTGCTTACTTGAAAATAATGCTAATACTGTTATTATTTGAGCATTTGATTCAAAAGATTTTTGCAGAATTGTCACATGCATCTAGAATACCACACATCCGCTAAAGGCAGGTTTTATTAGAGGATGTGCTTTTGCTATTCCAGATCAGCTCTTAGTGAGCTTGGGGTTCTTGATAAGTTAGCTGACAGGTTCTTTATTATCACTCTGTGCAGCAATGACAGGAGGACAGACATGCAAGTGCCTCACTTCACATTCTCTCATCAGCTTTTAGAATTCATATGTGTCTCATTTTGGTACCTACTATGAATAAGACACAAACTCTGCACTCAGAATTCTTTCACTCTAGGTAAGGAACACGGGCATAAAGACATTATGAGAGTGGAGATACATACATTAGAGCAGTTTTCCCTTAAAATAATCAGGGCATACTTCACAAAAAAATGAAAAATTCTGTTTTGAGAACTTGCTGAGTAGAGAAGAAAAAAATAAGGAATTTAGGTGGCATAGTTCTGAAGCATGATAGCGTATGCTATTTACATATTTTTGAGTTTATGTATATATTATATGCTTTAATCTTTCACCAGCCTTGTATGATAGTAATACGTCAAGAGAAGTTAAATGACTTAGGCAAAGTCACCCAGATGAAAAGAATCAGAACTAGAGTTTGAATTTAATTTATTTCTTCATTTACTCAAAAATATTTACTGAATATTAACAAAAATAAAAATAAACCTTAACTTAGTGCTTACTTCAAAGCAGTATTTCTCAATTCTACCTTAGGAGACTTTTTTAGACATTTTTTTTAACCTAATTGCCCTCTGCCTAAGAAAATTTAATACCTTGGATATACTGTATATTTGTTTTGTATTGTAGCTCTTTGGAGGGCCACAAAGCATTGTAAGAGCTAATTTTTTCAACCCCCTTCCTAAGTTTTGCCCCCTTGAACGTGATATCTCCCCCATTGAAAATGCATGTTTTAGAGACATTCTTCTAAATACTAAAGATATAAAAATGAATAGGATATGGTCCTTTCTCTGGGTTACTTCAATACTAATGGATAAGTACAAGCAAACAAATAATTTCTTCAGAAAGTAGTGAGTGCCACAACAGAAAAATGTACAAGGTACAGTAAATGCACAGAAAGTCTGTCTGCAACTTTGTCTGGGAGCAGTTATAACAGACTTCACAAACTCCCTTCATGGTTATGGCTTACAATAGGAGAAAGTGACCATCAGGTGGAAAAAAGGAGAAGGATATTGCAGAGAGACCAGAACCACAAAGGCAAAAGGGGTAAAACAACGTGGGCAGTTTTGGGGTCTGCAAAAAGCTTAGGAGAAGAGGAGAGAGCTGTAGAAGTGTCAGGACCATGTCATAAACTGGGAGCCTAAACTTTCTCATGGAAGCTGTGGAGGGGTGACATGATCAGTTTTGTGTCTTAGAAAGACTGCTTGGGTGTTTCACTTCTGGTTCAGGATGGCTGAGGAAAGTCAGAAAGTTTCTCTCTTCTCCTTACCGCAAAAATCCTACTGAAATCACATGCACGCATGAAAATCCACTGAATCATTGGAAATCTGGAAGGATGCCATCAGTAAACCAGAAATGGTGAGAAAATTTTGGAAGACTTGGGAGGATAAGTGGATTAAAGTACATGAATAGTGCCTGACATACAATAGTACTATTGTTAGCTATGATTTAATGGTAACAGCTAAGCAGCCATAGTTAAAGCAAGACATGATGAGATGTTTACCTGAGGCAGGAACTTAGGCCAGGGGAGAGGGGCTGGGTTTTTTAAAAAGTAGCTTTTTGCATTGTACCATAGCTGCTTCACACAGTCCAGGAACTCATCTGTATTGTCTTCCTTATCATATTTCTTCCACAATAGCCTTTCCATGATATCTTAGAAATCCCCTCTTGGTTACATATTAAAACATCTTTTGTCAATAAGTAACCATAATAGTGTACATGTATGGACAGGTTATGATGTGTCAAGCATTGGGATAATTATTTTATAGACATAATTTCATTTAATCCATACAGCACTTCTGTAAGGTTATCACTGTTATTATGCCCACCTATACATGGAAAAACAAAATGAAAACAAACAAAACAACTACCTAGGACTCTGGCAGGTTAAGTAATTTTCTCAAGTACCTGCAGTTATTAAGTGGTTAAATTTAAGATTATGACTCCATAACCCCAGCTCTTAAACATCTGCTGTTCTGCTTTATGTATTATTATGTTCTGATAACATTCTTGTCTTAATCAGTTTGAGCTGCAGTAACAAAATACCACAAACTTTGTGGCTTATAAGCAGCATAAGTTTATTTCTCACAGCTCTGGATACCAGGACATCAAGATCAAGGCACGAGCAGATTTGGTGTCAGATGAGAGATCACTTCCTCAATGGCCATCTTTAGGTGTAACCTCACCTGGCAGAAGGGCCTCAGAAACTCTCTCTGAGGCCTCTTTTATTTTTATTTATTGAAACATCTTTATTGGAGTATAACTGCTTTACAATGGTGTGTTAGTTTCTGCTTTATAACAAAGTGAATCAGTTAAACATATACATGTGTTCCCATATCTCTTCCCTCTTACGTCTCCCTCCCTCCCACCCTCCCTATCTCACCCCTCTAGGTGGTCACAAAGCACATAGCTGGTCTCCCTGTGCTATGCGGCTGCTTCCCACTAGCTATCTGTTTTATGTTTGGTAGTGTATATATGTCCATGCCACTCTTACTTTGTCCCAGCTTACCCTTCCCCCTCCCCATATCCTCAGTCCATTCTCTAGTAGGTCTGTATCTTTATTCCTGTCTTACCCCTAGGTTCTTCATGACATTTTTTTTTTCTTAGACTCCATATATATGTGTTAGCATATGGTATTTGTCTTTCTCTTTCTGACTTACTTCACTCTGTATGACACACTCTAGGTCTATCCACCTCACTACAAATAACTCAATTTTGTTTCTTTTTATGGCTGAGTAATATTCCATTGTATATATGTGCCACATCTTCTTTATCCATTCATCCGATGATGGACACTTAGGTTGCTTCCATGTCCTGGCTATTGTAAATAGAGCTGCAATGAACATTTTGGTACATGACTCTTTTTGAATTCTGGTTTTCTTAGGGTATATGCCCAGTAGTGGGATTGCTGGGTCATATGGTAGTTCTATGTTTAGTTTTTTAAGGAACCTCCATACTGTTCTCCACAGTGGCTGTACCAATTCACGTTCCCACCCGCAGTGCAAGAGGGTTCCCTTTTCTCCACACCCTCTCCAGCATTTATTGTTTCTAGATTTTTTGATGATGGCCATTCTGACCAGTGTGAGATGATACCTCATTGTAGTTTTGATTTGCATTTCTCTAATGATTAATGATGTTGAGCATTCTTTCATGTGTTTGTTGGCAATCTGTATATCTTCTTTGTAGAAATGTCTATTTAGGTCTTCTGCCCATTTTTGGATTGAGTTGTTTGTTTTTTTTGTTACTGAGCTGCATGAGCTGCTTGTAAAGTTTGGAGATTAATCCTTTGTCAGTTGCTTCATTTGCAAATATTTTCTCCCATTCTGAGGGTTGTCTTTTGGTCTTGCTTATGGTTTCCTTTGCTGTGCAAAAGCTTTTAAACTTCATTAGGTCCCATTTGTTTATTTTTGTTTTTATTTCCATTTCTGTAGGAGGTGGATCAAAAAGGATCTTGCTGTGATTTATGTCATAGAGTGTTCTGCCTATATTTTCCTCTAAGAGGTTGATAGTATCTGCCCTTACATTTAGGTCTTTAATGCATTTTGAGCTTATTTTTGTGTATGGTGTTAGGGAGTGTTCTAATTTCATACTTTTACATGTACCTGTCCAATTTTCCCAGCACCACTTGTTGAAGAAGCTGTCTTTTCTCCACTGTACATTCCTGCCTCCTTTATCAAAGATAAGGTGACCATATGTGTGTGGGCTTATCTCTGGGCTTTCTATCCTGTTCCATTGATCTATATTTCTGTATTTGTGCCAGTACCATGCTGTCTTGATTACTGTAGCTTTGTAGTATAGTCTGAAGTCAGGGAGCCTGATTCCTCCAGCTCCACTTTTCTTTCTCAAGGTTGCTTTGGCTATTTGGGGTCTTTGGTGTTTCCATAAGCAGGCCTAGAGGGAACTTTCCTCAACATAATAAAGGCCATATATGACAAGCCCACAGCCAACATTGTCCTCAATGGTGAAAAACTGAAAGGATTTCAAGTAAGATCAGGAAAAAGACAAGGTTGCCCACTCTCACCACTATTATTCAACATAATTTTGGAAGTTTTAGCCACAGCAATCAGAGAAGAAAAGGAAATAAAAGGAATCCAAATCGGAAAAGAAGAAGTAAAGCTGTCACTGTTTGCAGATGACATGATACTATACATAGAGAATCCTAAAGATGCCACCAGAAAACTACTAGAGCTAATCAATGAATGTGGTAAAGCAGCAGGATACAAAATTAATGCACAGAAATCTCTGGCATTCCTATACACTAATGATGAAAAATCTGAAAGTGAAATCAAGAAAACACTCCCATTTACCAATGCAACAAAAAGAATAAAATATCTAGGAATAAACCTACCTAAGGAGACAAAAGACCTGTATGCAGAAAATTATAAGACACTGATGAAAGAAATTAAAGATGATACAAATAGATGGAGAGGTATACCATGTTCTTGGATTGGAAGAATCAACATTGTGAAAAATGACTCTACTACCCAAAGCAATCAAGAGATTCAATGCAATCCCTATCAAACTACCATTGGCATTTTTCACAGAACTAGAACCAAAAATTTCACAATTTGTATGGAAACACCAAAGACCCCAAATGGCCAAAGCAATCTTGAGGCCTCTTTTTTTTTTTTTTTTTTCGGTACGCGGGCCTCTCACTGTTGTGGCCTCTCCCATTTCGGAGCACAGCCTCCGGACGCACAGACTCAGGGGCCATGGCTCACGGGTCCAGCCACTCTGCTGCATGTGGGATCTTCACGGACCGGGACACGATCCCGTGTCCCCTGTATCGGCAGGCGGACTCTCAACCGCTGCGCCACCAGGGAAGCCCCTCATGACTTTTTTAAAATAAGAATTATCTACTTAAAAATTGACAATATTTCTAAATTCTTTTTAATTATTCATGTCATTATTTCAGTTTACTTTTCATTAAGCTAGAATTAAAGAGTATTCCTGGCCCATGTGAAATGAATGTGTTTTCAGGAAATGGAAAAGATAAGGCATTAATATTTATTGTCTTGACTACTATGTATGAGACCCTATAATGGACCCTTTCTCATTTCCTCTCATTTCAGTGATTTATGATGTAACATTAGGATACTCAAGTATCAGATGAGGAACCTTGAGATTTGGAGATTGATTATTCTCACTTCTTGTATACCACAGTATTTACATGTGCAAAAGAAAAATGCTTACCTTTAGTACTCACAGTTCAAAAATGTGAATCATTTGTAAATTGGATTTTAATATCAGAAGCAGGAAATCTCAGGAAGTAATATCAAAGATGAAATTCTAAGGCAATCTTAAATTCTAAACTAAGAACTAAAAATGAATCCCATATTGTCGCCTTGATTGTCCTTATAA
This sequence comes from Aethalodelphis obliquidens, assembly GCF_003676395.1. Lineage (NCBI taxonomy): Eukaryota > Metazoa > Chordata > Mammalia > Artiodactyla > Delphinidae > Aethalodelphis > Aethalodelphis obliquidens. Next base: position 5,449,467 of record NW_020838028.1, on the reverse strand, counting down.
ATGGGAGAAAGCAGAAGTTTAGACAATTTCAAATAGTAAATAATCCAAGTATATATTCATGTGATTTTAAAAGCTTTTGGGTGGGTGTTTGTGTTCTATAAAAAGCATCCAGTTTTATTTGAATATTTAAGTGACACATATTACAGATAATTTTCAAAGAAAGTTGACCTAGTGAAATTAGATTCATATTCTCTTTTTATATTTCACACAGTATTCTGGGAATAGAGAATGCTACTCATTAGTTTCTTTGTAAAAATGCTGCTATACAGAATATGATTTGTCAACCCATAAGCATATTTATAATAAAGCATTTCAAGGTATTTTAATGTTGACATTTTAATTGGGGGAAAAAGTTTATATTCTTAAAGTGATACATAAAAATAAATTCCAGAAGGATTAAAGACCTAAATTTAAATGAAAAACTCTCCTTAAAACAATACTATAAAAGTACTAAAAGAAAATATAGAATATCATGTTTCATATTCTTTGAATAGGAATCTTTAAGCACCACAAGAAATCTGATTTAAAACTTGAAAATGAAAAAAGTAACTATAAGCAAAATAAAGTTAAAAATATGGAAATATTTACATCACAAGTAACAGAAAAGGTTAATATCCTTAATATACAAAGAACTGATACAAATAAGTAAAGTAAAAACAATCTTATAGAAAGATGAGCTAGGGCTAAGATCAGGTAACACTGCCTGATCTAATAATGGTAAACATGCTTTTAAAAAATCCCTCATACTAATGATCAAGTAACTGCAAATTTTCAGTTATCAAACTGACAAACGTGTAAAAGAATGATAATATCCAACATTGAAGATGCAAAGAAAAAGTAAGAGCTCCCTTTTCACTGTTTGAGAGACTATGAGGAATTTTACTGTGTGTGTGTGTGTGTGTGTGTGTGTGTGTGTTTGAAGTGTTATTAAAATTTAAATGTCTGCCTATGGATTAAAAATAATACAGTGATGGACTTTACATATTAACGATATCTAGCATTTTTTAAAGACTGTGTCATGCTTTTAACCTCATCTTCCTTTTCCTCATCCTGTGACTTGCTGTTTGAAAGAGCTCTGTTCAGTGGCTCTTAACCCTTCCAGACTGGCAAAGAGGATTTAGCCTGGATCATAGTTACATTTGCAACCGCCATCCTCAGGACCTAAGTACATTATAACTGCATTGATGGTTCCATTATCACAGCTTGACCGTGCTAGACTTTATATGGTTGCTAAGTAATCAGTGTCAATTGTTGCTCTTGAGGATGGAGGGCAAAATATTTCTTAAGATAAGAAATAAATCTTAAGATAAGTGTTATGAAAAAGCAAATGCTATTTTTCCCCACAATATCCTATTTCTAAAGCGCTACCATGTTTTAATGTTCTATTCATTAGACAAATTCTTAAAAATATCTTGTCACTTTTTAGCAACTTTACCTTGGAAACCATTTACATTTAGGGCACGTGGTTCTATAAACATAAAATGTTTTTTGCATGTTCACAAAGTTCATATAGGATTAAGGGAAACATACAGATCTAATGTTGAATCTCATGAGCATATGACTGTTCTACTACGAACTTCCTCTGATCTGGAATGTAAATGAGGCCTCCTGCTAATAATATATTTACTTCAGCACACAAAACAACTATTTAAAATTCTTTTTATACATCTACAAAATTTCTTATTGCACTGAATCATCAAAAATAGATGAAAGCATTGAAAAGTTTAAATATTCTTGTCAACAATTTAGGATGCTATATGACTTGCTCCAAAACTAACTCTCCAATACATCATTGTATAGCTAAATTTGGTTTCAGTAAATCTTTAAAAAATCACATCAGTTGACAAATATGCCTATTGAGTCTGCTGTATTCTGTTACAGGCAAGGAGAGATTAAAAAAGAAAGCAAGACCCTTGTTATGTGGGGAAATTATACCCTTGCCTATGAAAGGTAATTAGCAACACAAAAGATATTATATTAGTTGTTTAGAATGGGTGGCAGGGCAGTGTTGTGTGCTGGCATTTTCAGGATATAGTAACACCTGTTTGGCTTCAGTAATTTGAGATGGATTTGAATATCTGAAATTTTAAAGGTCCACAGGTGATTTTGATATGCATCTTGGGTTGGGAACTACTTCACTAAAGCATGTTAATACTGAAATATTAGGTATCACTGTGAAGGAATTAGAATGATACATTAAGCTTTTAGTGCTTCAGAGGCTGGACAATTTACTACCTAGTCTTATAGAATACACGATGCCCTAATAAAAATTCAAAATTCATTGATCCTCTGGAAGCTTGTACAACCAATATTCAGATTCAGAAATTTGGATGAAACATTCCCTGATTTGTTTTACTTGTTATATGGGATATTGATGTCCTATAGAACCAGAAACAAATCGTTATCCATTATCCAAGTCTTCTCATTAGACAAAGCCTCAAAAAGTATGGAGTGAATTTTAAAAGAAAATGTATTAGAAAAGGATTGTGTTCATTACAAAGGAATACTTAGCTTTATAAACATATTTCAATTTCTTTTAAACATAATACATATAAGAATATTTGATTTGAAAAAAATGTCAGTTTTTATATTTGAAGAAGACATTCACTGCCCCTGATTCAGCATCGCAATTTTTACAGCCCTCAGCCAGTCAGGTGAGAGCCACACTTGGGTTTATCCTGAAAATCAGATTTCCCTCAAACAGCATTAGGGTTCTTCTTCTACCGCATTCAAATACTAACAACTTAAATAGTATTACTTTAAATACAGTTGTTGTACAGTGCATTCAATTTTGTTTAAAATGTCTTCATAAACATGATACTTCATTTGTCATTTTTAACTTTTTCTGAGTATTTTCATATTATGGGCAGTCTCTCCTCTATGTCAAATGCTTTTATGGAAAAATACACATACATACACACATACATTTTACATTTCTCTGTAGCAAAAAAGAACTTCCAAATTCAAAGTTTAGGCTTTTTTTTTTTTTTTTTTTTGAACGAATTCAGGTCTTGTAGCATCTCCGTCTACCTGCCTGTAAATACTTTGCCCTCTGTACATACTCTACCCCTGAGGCTAGGCATATGCTCCTTTCCTTCTTCCTCTCTGTTCTGTTCCTGGGCAATTTAATTCATTCCTACAGCCCCTAGAGACAAGTGACTGCAGTGTGCATTACTGCCAAATCATACTACTTTCTTTCATATTAGACCCAGATACTCTGACTGCCTACCAGACATCTCCCAACTGGACGGCCCATAGGCAAAGTAAATTCAGGGTATTAAAAAGGAAAAGTACTGCTTTATTTCCAGACATTTCCTCCCTCCTGTGTTATCCATCTAGGTAGACTAGACCACCACTTACACTCACTTCCAAATCAGAAATATGAAAATATCCTATTAATTAAGGATTCCAATCCTTAAATGCCTGTTGTATCCCCCATCTCATATTCATTACTAACTCCCAAACCTTTCTTGAATATTCTTTCCTCATTATTCCCACTGTGCTACTACATTAGTTCACCCTATCAGCAGCCTTTGTCTATTACAAAGGATTCAAAATTTTCCTTCCCAACTCCAGTTTTCCACCCCTCTATTGCCAGAATGATCATAATACGTGCAAGTGTGCTTTTGTGATTTCCTTGCTTAAATTAAAGAACCCTCCTGCCTCAGTCAATGTTCAAGATCATGAGTTGGTCGTGTTCATAGGCCCTTCTTATCTCCAGTGGAGTCTCACCGTTGATAAGACCTGTATGGGTTCTTAATTCTACCTCTACCTTTGCTCATTCTGTTCCCTGTGCTGGGAAAGCCCTTTCTCTTTTACTGTCTTTATTTATCCTTGTTTATTGGAAAAAGAATCCTCTGAGACCACTCGCTACTTCTTGTCCCAGAAATTGCCAACTATTTTTCATAATTTGAAGGCCTTAAAATCAGGAAAATGACAATACAAATTACAATATAGCATAAGTAGTACAATTTAAGGATGTAGACTGTGGTGGTAACATAGTCAAGGAGATGGTTATTTCTTGAGCAGTGAGGGTCTTTCACCAAAGAAGTGACATTTTAACTGAATGTTGAGTGGGAATATTCCAACTAGAAAGAAGGAAGAGGGCATTCCATGCATGAACAAAGATTTAGACATCAGAAAGAATGTGAAACATTTGGGGGAAGACAGGAAAGTTTGTGTGGCTAAAGTGTTGTGCTTTGTAAAGATTTTGTTTGTGGGTTAGTTGGTCTCTGTCTTGTGTCAATTACTTTTTTTGCGTAAGGTATTTTTTTGTTTATATTTCCCCTATTCAGATTCTCCCAATATTGAGACACCCAGACTCTGTACTTTGTTTCACGTCTTTAGGTTTCATATGGTACTTGTCCAGGCTAAATCTTCTGAAAAGAAATAAAGTGCTTCATGGGAGATTTTACAGCTTAGATATCCATGAAAATTAGTTGAACACTACCATTAAGTCGTTAAGAATGGTAGCTCATGCAGGCAGAGGTCACAAGGCAGAAATGATGATTCTCAGTGATCTCATTTGCTTGGTACCCAGTGGTGTACACCAAGCCAAAGTTGTGTTCCTGAGCGTTTGGGAGAATTCTTCACACAATTCTTCACTCCTTTCTTAACACCATTCTGTTATATTATCCATATCCTCAGTCTGAAAGCATACGAAGCCAAACCCACAGGAAATGAGAGAGCATATATTTCATTGTGATCTGACATTTTATGAACTCTCCATGTCCTTGTTCTCATGCATGCCTACTTCCTAACAATGAAAACCTCTTCTGCTGACCAGTATATAAAACCCAGTTTAGTTTATTCTTTCTAATATCATGATCATGATAGTGAAAAAGCCAAATGACATTTGATTTTTTTCCACTCTTGTTTAATACATTTGATCCACACCACTGGCATTTGACCTTTGAATTAAATGAAAATGTATATGAAAGTTGTGAGAGTAAGTGAACATTATAACCCCTTTGCTTGAAGTGAAATATAAGCAATGAAATAAAGATTTCAATATTATGTGTTACCATTTTCATTTGATTTTTAATCTTGGTTAATAAAGAGCTCTAATTTGTGTGCTTTTCTTTATTTAATACATTGTAAGTGAAGTTTTCATGTGAATAAGTTTGTGATACTGGGAAAAATAAAGATCGTCTAGTGATAGGATTTATAACAGTACTATACAGGAGTTGTAAAATATAGTAATTATCCTGTAACCATATAAAGTCCTATTTAGGTAGATATCCCTTATTCTAAGGTATTGTACTCATTTATATTACATTGCAGGTTGCTTTTCTTTTGTTGTAGCTTTTGCTTTTCGGATTGGAAAGGTAGAAAAGTCCTGGTCAGAACTTAAATTTGCAACCCAACATAAATCAAAGCTGCATTCACCAGGCTGAAAACTCCTGCCCCTGCCTTCACTCCCGGTGACCCTGTGAATGTAATCTTTTCAGAGTCAACCTTGAATCTGGTCTAGACAGCATGTGACTTATGAAGTGAGGTAGGGTGAGGTGCCCAGGGAGAGAAGCAAATCCTTTAGAAATGAATCTCAAAATAATGTACTTTCTTTCTTGGAACCCTAAAATAGGTAAACTGTAACCCACTTTCTTTTTGTCATAAGAAAGCTGTTTGCTCAGATTTGAATGTGTTCTTCTCCTTCCAATATTCATGCCTAGTGTTTGTAATCCATATTACATTGTTTCTGTTTTTCGTTTACTAACCCCCCTGGGTTAGAGAACAAGTCAATAAAAATAAGTACTCTTGGGTAAGATTCAAGTTTTATTAAAAGTGAGATAAGATAGCAACACTAAGAGAATTTGCTTTTTCCTTCTTAATAGTTTGAATGGTGCTTTCATTGTATACTAAGTAGCCACCATAAGGAGATAATCTGGGAAACATTTCTATTGAGAGTTCTGAGGCCAGTCTGATTACTGGAGAAAAAAGGTAAAAAATATAAACTGTAATTCAGGACGGTGAATTTTCTACAAGGATAGGCTATATCTAAATAATACTTATTTCAACTTATGAAAGTAATGCAAATGTCAATTTCAAGAGTATTCCAACTACACGCCTCAATGAAAGTGATAGAATCACAAAAGCAGCTATATTTGTATGGCTCATAAGATCTCTAATATTCTATCTTTGTTAGTATTCTTAAACAATTGAATCCAGTTGGTTCCTATAAAAGAGTTTGAAATCTTATTCCACGTGGCATTCAGGAATCCCGATTTGGTAATGTCATTTTAAATTCTGGTACCTTCAACCATTCATTAATGTTCATTCATTGTTTAACCTTTGCCAGAAACACGGCTATCCACCTCGCCACCCTCCTCAGGGTCTCTGTTAATGCTGAGTGCTCTGCTACTGCAGCATATAAGGTCCAAAGCAGAAGCAATGACCATCTTACTGCGGTGGAAAAATTTTTGTCATCCAACATCCAATATCATTTGTTCATTTTCTTTTGTTTGGGGACTGGACGGTGGGTTGGAGAAGGTGGGCTTTTCCTTTGAGAAACAAAAGCAAAACAAAGCAGAATAAACAAAAATACCTCTGAGATTTATACATATGGTCCCTGGTTGTCAGATAAACTGTCTCTCTCATGTTTTCAGTGTGACACTTTTGGACAGCTCTGCGCAGCATCTGGGCTGGTGCTTCTCTACCGTTCTCAAATCCCACACACTGAGAGAATCAAACACATGAACATCAGGAACAGTGCCTCCCTATCAGAGAGATTTTTCAACCAAGTTTCCCATTTCAACCACTGGTTTATCTGAATCTAGGAAAAGATAGTAGCAGGTGGTGCAAAATGTTCATGCAAATTTGTGGGTTTAAAATACTCCACAGGTGATTTTGATGTCCCCCATGGAGGCAGATATAACCCCTTTACCCTTCTTTTTCTCTTTCCCTTAAAACAATAAGTGGTTTGTTCATTAATGTATTTTTCATGGCATTGCTTATTTGATAAACATTGAATGTCACGTTAAAAAGCAATCCAAAAAGTTGATATAGCTGCAAGAACACTGTTGTTTAGATGGCTTATTAATACCTAGATTTGGGCACTGGGGACAGTTTTTAAAGGACAATCAAAATGAGTTGGGATTTAGTGTATTTTCCTTCATTGTTTTTCTTATAGACATGTTTATGTAATTACCTATATATACTGCTATTTACCACCTTTTCACTATAACTACTCAAAAATCATTTCCATATTATAATAAAGGTCTTAAATTTAAAAATTGAATCTGCATTTAATAACTGTTTTTATGATTAGGAAAGATGCAAGTTTATTGTGGAAAATTGGGAAAACAAAGAAGAAAATAAAAATCGCCCATTATCCCAGTACTGAAAGAAAAATAAAAATGAACATTTTGATGTTCTCATTGTGCTGGGTCCCCTGGTAAGTCAGTGTGGGGAGATGTAGGGATTCACCAGCCACATATCCCTGCAGTGTTTCTCAGGTTGTCATTCAGGAACTCCACCAGCCAAGAGCATTTGTATTAAACTTTAGTTTATTTTATTATTTTTTTGTTGGACATCATTTTATTTTATTTATTTTTATTGAGTTATAGTTGATTTACAATGTTGTGTTAGTTTTAGGTGTACAGCAAAGTGATTCAGTTACATATACATATATATCTATTTTTTCAGATTCTTTTCCCTTATAGGTTATTACAAAATATTGATTATAATTCCCTGTGCTATACAGTAGGTCCTTGTTGGTTATCTATTTTATACATAGTAGAGTGTATACATTAATCCCAAACTCCTAGTTTATCCTTTCCCCAGCCTTTCCCCTTTGGTAGCCATAAGTTTGTTTTCTATGTCTGTGGGTCTGTTTCTATTTTGTATATAAGTTCATTTGTATCTTTAAAAAAATGAAGCTTTACTTTCTAAAATGTGTATAATGAAAACAACAGATGTATCGGTTATGCTTTCTCAAACTATGCAGACCCAGTTTCTAATTACCTCCTCCCTTACCTCCCCTCCCACTTCCATTTGTGAATTAGAAGTCTAATCCGAAAAAAAAATAAAATAAAAAACAAAAACCCAGAAAAACAGGGAAACCTATGATTGTTCTGACTCCATTACTTACAATTGTGCGATGTTGGGTAGATTACTACCTCCCTGAAATTTATGTCGGAGATGTTAGTAGTCATTATTTAATAATTTGTAAAGTGGCTATGAAGATTAAAATGGAAAATGCATGTAGAGCTCCTTGCAGTGATTCTTGGAAAATATTAAGTAACTTCTTTATTCCAGGACCTGCTTTGGGCCCTATCACATATTTTGTGTAATTAATCTCAGAACAACTATGACATAGAACAAGTATATGAATTTTTTAAAAATAATTATTAGAGTATAGTTGATTTACAATGTTGTGTTAGTTTCAGGTGTACAGCAAAGTAAATCAATTTTATATGCATATATATCTCCATTCTTTTTCAGATTCTTTTCCCATATGGGTTATTACAGTACATTGAGTAGAGTTCCCTGTCCTATATAGGAGGTCCTTGTTAGTTACCTATTTTATATATAGTAGTATGTATATGTTAATCCCAATCTCCTAATTTATCACTTCCCCTCACGTTTCCCCTTTAGTAACCATAAATTTGATTTTGAGATCTGTGAGTCTGTTTCTGTTTTATAAAAAAGTTCATTTGTATCATTTTTATTAGATTCCACATATAAGTGATATCATATGATATTTGTCTTTCTCTATCTGACTTACTTCACTTAGTATGATAATCTCTAGGTCCATCTGCATTGCTGCAAATGGCACTGTTTTGTTCTTTTATATGGCTGAGTAATATTCCATTGTATATATGTACCACATCATATTTATCCATTCATCTGTCAATGGACATTTAGGTTGCTTCCATGTCTGGGCTATTGTCAATAGTGCTGCAGTGAAGAGTGGGGTGTATGTATCTTTTAGAATTATGGCTTTCTCTGGATATATGCCCAGGAGTTGGATTGCTGGATCATATGGTAGTTCTATATTTAGTTTTTTAAGGAACCTCCATACTGTTCTCCATAATGGTTGTACCAATTCACATTCCCACCAACAGTGCAGGAGGGTTCCCTTTTCTCCCAGCACCCTCTCCAGCACTTATTGCTTGCAGATTTTTTGATGACAGCCATTCTGACTGGTGTGAGGTGATATTTCATTGTAGTTCTGATTTGCATTTCTCTAATAATTAGTCATGTTAAACAAAACAGACCTAATTAAACTTAAAACCTTTTGCACAGTAAAGGAAACCATAAACAAAACAAAAAGACAACCCACAGAATGGGAGAAAATATTTGCAAAATAAGTGACCAACAGGGGATTCATTTCTAAAATATACAAAAAGTTTATGCAGCTCTGTATCAAAAAGAAACCAAACAACTCAATCAAAAAATGGGCAGAATATCTAAATAGACATTTCTCCAAAGAAGACAAACAAATGACCAAAAAGCATATGAAGCCTTTGAATGTTTACATGTAAGCCGAATGCCTCAGGCCTCACCATTCTATGAGAGCAAGTGAGATCACAGTCACATTACTGCTTAAATTAGGACATTTCTTCCAGCAGCCCGCATTCACAGAGCATCTCAGCCTCCCTTCCAAATCTTCCTAGTTCCTCTGAGTCTGGAAGGTTATTTATGTTCATCAAAGTCGCCTTTGATGCTTTCCGTGGAAATCTACATCCCCCAGTGGAGGCTATAATAGTGAACGGCCAGGAAGTTCACTATTATACTACTCACTGTTATACTGCCGGCTGTGTTGGCTTGCAGAAAGGAGAGAGAGGAGGGCCCGTGATCTGCTCTCACTCTGCGATGAGCTAGGTCTCTGGGGCCTGGGTTCCCAGTGTATGTGGCCACAGCCCCACAGCCTCACATGAATACAGACCCTTCCTCATCATTCTGCACAAACCGCTTGCTCCAGGGCCACTCAAAATCAGCCACTTTCCTTCCTCAATGCCCACATCTGCTGTCTTTCCCCAGCAATGTGCCACAATTCTCTTTCCTCCTCCTTCCACCTAAAGACAAAACCCAGAAGCATCTGTGCAGACCCTCCCATGAATAACCAGCCCATCAATTCCACAGTCAGCTGGCCTTTAAATTCCTGTTTTGTTTGGTTTTGTTTTCCTCTCAGATAGGACATGTTGGTTCGTTCAGAGAAGGAAACTGAGGCTGAAAAATAATTCCTAAGTATGCCTAAAGGTAGAAACAAATTCATCTCCCCTGCGAGCCCATGATTCATTTGCAGGAGTCTGGCCCCTGCTTTTCAATCTGATGGTTGCCCTCCCCTTTTCTGCAAAAAGGGCCACTCATCGTTGATGCTTGTCTCAGGTGGGTCCCTCCTGTTGCTTCCCAGCAGCTGGCGGCTCTGCAGGACGGCTTTGGACTGTACGTCTGCACGTCCCTAGGCATAGACTCTGCCTCCTGGGCTTTGCAGCCACCCTGCTCTCGCCTGTTGTACAGCTGCCGCCCGGGTGCCTAGGCATCTTCAGCAGTCCCACCGGGGGCCTGAGGTAGGGAGAACATCATTTCAGCACCAGGGCCTTGGCCGTGGTCCAGGGACTCACTGGTGGGTATTGCCATTGACACTTCCTGCGGCTCAAAGAGGTTTCCGAGGAGGCTGCTCGATGCCCAGACCTGTGTGGTATGCTACCAGTTTCCTTAGACGTGTCACTGGAGCAAAATCAGTTGCAGTGTTGACACTACACTACATTTCATGTCCCATAATGTGTGCTGACTAAATAGATTCCATTTTTCATTACATCTATCAACAAATACTCAGATTTCTTGCTGCTGAAAGCCAGTTATGATTATCAGCTTTATATTGGAAATATTCAGGAAAAGCTTTTTTATCCAGGATGTTGTGGGAATGGAGGGTAACAGTTAGGCAAAAAATGCCATTCATGCTGCCTTGAGGTGTCTCCTTATCACTCCTTGCTTTCTTTGCGGTGACCAATAAATGGGTACCTGGTCAGAAGGGAGCAATGCTTATTTGCAGCTGACTCCAGGCTATCCTGCAGTCAGAGGCAGGCAGATATCAACAGTGAGGTGGTTGGCTTTGAAAGACTGAACGTGTGAAAATTTCGTCAAGTTGGAAGTGACAACACAAGGGAGAAATATCATCTCTCCACTTGAATGACAATCTGTGAATTAAAATTCGTAGGAGTATATGAGTAAAGTTCATTAGAATAAATAATCCTATAACTATGGAAGTGTCAAGAAGATATCATCCCAAAAAATTAACAATGGTGATTTCTAGGTGATTTAATTATATGTAATTTAAAATTTTCTTCTTGTTCCTTGCATTTTCTAGCATTTCCACTATATATATGTATATATGTATATATATATATATATATATATAGCATTTCCACTATATATTTACACATATATATGTCACTTCTGTAATATATATATATATATATTGTAATAAAAATGATATATATATATATAAAAACTTTTATAAGTTAAAATAACCATACCCCCAAAACATTTAAAAATAAAAAAATCCTCTTCACTTTTCAGCATGTTTCTAAGATTTTTCTCACATACTAGAAAATCTAACATGAACAAAGCAAACTCTCACATGCACCTTTCAAAAATAGTGTCTGCTGTTTATGTGACAAATGCTGTGCTATGCAGATATACAATAAATTGCCCTCCAGTGTTTGAGTTACCCAGAAAGCCATGTCCCTGGATCACATCACCTCAATGGCACAGAAACACCTTCACTGAGGGATGATTTAGTGGCATATTCTCTGCTTCTAACCTTAGAATCCTTTCAACGTTATCTCTGGGTGAAATTTTAATACTCTAATTTAAAATATTGCCCAGACCTACCCAGAAATCTGTTTTGTGACATTAGTCCCAGGAAACAATTCTTTTCTATAGACAGATTTTGTGTATCTTCTTATGGCAAAATGAAAACTACCTAACCCAAATCTGCTTTGCTTTAGTTCCTAAAAATCCAAGTCAAATTCACTGTTCACTTATTTATCTGTATATTCACCTAATAGCATCTACTCCTTTGCTTTGTTTGCCTCTTTACTTGTTTTGGTTCTGGTATTTTGGATGGAGTCTAATATGCCTTAAGCACTGTGTTTTAAATAAATAGACTGTCATATTTTCTTAGAAGATAAATACACAGGAAGACAGTGATCACACATATAAATGTGACATATTAACCTTTAATCTCTTTGAAAAGATACAGTCTCATCACCAAGAACACTTTAGAATTGTTATAATTTTCTAATTTGAATAATTATATTGGGATTACTGGTTGGAAAGCTTACAATTTTATCTTCACATGGGTGGATATGGTTATAAACCAATTGAACTGCCTCTTCCTTCTGCAAGAGAATCCAAATTTATATATTTAAAACTGGTTAGTTATAACATGCCTTATGGATGGATTGGTCCACCAATGCTACCATTTACCAAAAACTTTTGTAACTAAACTTTGGGGATTGCCTATTGGGCAATTTTATACTCATACTAGAAATGTGCTCCAAAATGTATAGCTGAAGCTCATTTTATAAAAATAAATGCATTTGTGAAATGTGTAAAATTAAATTTGGTAATGTTAACTCTATGAGAGTCATTAGAAATATACTTATTTAAAGGAATCTGAAGTCTGATCACTTTCTTTTTCTGTTTTTGTAAATCTTGTAAAAAAAAGGTTATTTTTTAAATCTTGAAAATAGTTATCTACTGCATTGCTAGGATATGAAAAACATGGCAGAGGAAAAATAAGGCCAATCCAATAAAGAAACATGTTTCCTCATTCCGCTGTCTGAGTAGCGATGAAGGTGGCTAGATTAGTGGTTACAGTACTTTTGTTTAGGACTTTCCGGATCTTATCAAAATATTGCATTTCTTTTAAGCCCAGCAGGATAAAGCACTATCCTTTACCCTCAAGGTTTGCATCTCAGTTGCAGCTTCAAATTAACAAGAGTTAGATGATGCTCTTTTATGGACGGAATATGCCTTAAAAAGGAAACATCTAAATAAAATAATTCCTCATTGTTATTAGAATGAAAGGTCAAATTCAATTTTTAAAATACAAATATTTTAGCTTCTTAGTATTATATGAAAATATTGATCCCATTCTTGAAATTTACATAAGACCTTTAGTTGAGTTTGATAGGCATCTAAAAAAGCACATGATAAAAGAACAGTAAAGTAGAATAAAGTCAAAAGTAATGAAGCTATTGAAATTGAATGCTCCTAAGGTAAACAGAAGATGAAAAAGTAATATTTTTGGCCAGATGAAGAGATAGGTCTTCTTATTGTATTGTTCAGACAAATGAAAGCAAGAAATAATCATAACCAAGCTGTAAAATAAGATAAATTTTCATACAAATTGAAATGATAATATACTTAAAATCAGTCATAAAATTATTTATTATCCAAAAAATGTCACTGATTCAGAAACAAATGCTATAGTTTATACATTTAAATTTTTATTTTTCTAGTAAAGAGTTATAAAATGTCAGAACATTATCGGCACATTTTATAGTGATACACATTAGTTTTATTTTATTAATAAATCTAACTATAAAATATCTCATAGAGGTGTGATTTATATTAATTTATATCAATTTATTTTAATTTTCTAAAATTTTAAAGATAATACACTAAATGACAAGTTAACCTGTTACATTATGGCATATTATTAATCTCAAACAGAAAGCATGTTGTAAAAACACTATGCAAAAATTTAGCTGCATGGCTGTTTACAAACAAAACAAAACTGCTTGGGTTTATTTCTTTTGAATTCTATGTGTTTAGCTATTTTAGATATCCATATCCTTGTAATTAAACTTCCATGAATTATTTATTTATAAGACGACACTTTCAGTAATATATGAAAAAGGATATTTTTTGGTTACAGCTAATGTTTTTAAAATGATGTCATAATATTCTATAACATAGAAAGGTTGTTTAAATAAAAGTTGTCTCTAAATAAAAATGATCTAATTTTTCCTTCTTTTATTCATCTGCATGAGATTTTGCAAGTATCAGCATGTACTTATATATTTCCTTAATCATTATGCTATTTATACCTCACTTTACACATATATTTTACAAAAAGTATAGCTGTGCAAATTTATATATAAAACAATTTTTGAAAATTAGGCCATATTTTAAATTCAAGAAAGAGGTTACTGTTTAATCAGTAGTTGTTCAGTTTGTTGGGCTCTTGAAATAACTGGATGTTCTAGTGCTTTTTGTGAAACATGAAAGAACAGAAATGTTACAAATTATATGAAAAATACATTTTAATTGAGAAACAGTATATCCATTGACTACATTTTTTGTCTTATGACTTCAGAAAGGCATTATTATTTTTCCATTGTAGACATCTGTTACTATAATCCAGCCACCAGTTTTCATAGGAGCATCCATCAAGAATAGCTGGTTAAAGGAACTTTATGGTAAATATTCCTATAAATCAAAACATATAGTCACCTTCCGGATCTGTAGTTTCTAATACGGTAGCATTAGCTACACATGGCTGTTTGCCTAATTAAAATAGTGCAGGTCTGAATTGAGATTTGCTGGATTTCAAGACATTAATTTTTATATTGATTACATATTGATATGACAATATTTTGAGTTAAATAAAATATATTGTTAGAATTAACTTCAACGTGTTCCTCTTTTTCTAATGTGGAAACTAGAAACTTTAACACTTGAAATTATATAATATGACTCTCACCTGTGCTCATATTATTTCTATTGGACAGCACTGGTCTAGATACTCATCTCCAGTATATCTATTTTATAAATTAATATAGTAGAGCAAATATCTCTCTTTAAAGTGAGGATCAGCTGTGGGGATATTTAAATGTACTTTATTAATATTTGTGAAATGTTTCAAATATTATAGCATGATCATTATTTTTATTTCTCTACTATATAGTAATCTTAAAAACTAAATATTTCAGTGTAAGATTAATATTTAATCTTAAAAATATATGCCATATGATGTGATGCTTCAGTGGCATTTGAATCCTTACTTTAAAAAATTAGAAAAACTAATGCTAGAAATTAACATTCCTTTGAGAGTTGTTTGCAGCAATGTGTTTAAGCATGGTACAGTTTGGAGATTTTTCTGAAAAGGGAAGGAACCAAAATTAGTTTGCATGCATCAATGATTATGATATCTTTATACATATTTTCTTTAACTGAAACCTCAGAAACAGTATAATAGTTGATTTAAAAAGCATATAACAATAAGGAAATAGATGAGAATAGGAAATAAGATGAGGTGGGCTGTACTAGGGAAGAGGAGATCAGGACTTGGTAACTCATCTTAACAAACTCATGTCAACGGGAGAAGGTTGACTGCTATGCTGAGCCAGAGAGGATAGAGGCTCCTTCTAGAGAAATTAACTAAGGTTAGCTGATGAGCAATACTAAAGATACCAAATTTAGAGTTTCAGCCAAAGATCATTTGCAAGAGAGTCTAACCATTGATCTGTCTCAGTTAATGTTATTTTTGGAGTTTAGGTATTGTACATACAAATTGTCCAAGTGATCCAAAAAAACATTTTAGCAAATGTTATCATTCCTAATATGTAACATAGACTATGATAATAAATAAGCAGTTTTAAAGTGTATGTGTCTTAGAGAAATTGAATACAGTATTTATTATTATCAGATAAATTGAAAAAGCTTTCTAAGATAATTCTATTGGGATGTTTTTGACGTTTTAGTTTCGTGGATAAGTATTCCTCTACCATAGTGATTTTCAAAGTTTTTTGACGATGACCAACAGTAATACATTTACCTCACAGCATACACACACAGTTTACCTAACCATATTTTGCCATTATTGTGGCTGATAGACTTTAATATCTTCTATCTAGTCTATTCAATTTCATTTTCTGGTTATGATCCACTAAATTGACCTCAAAACCACAACCCCTCATTTAAAACACCCCTCAATTTGAAAAAAAATATATTGTTCTATGTGTAGATGTCAGGCAACTGGAATAATAAGGTCAAGCTGCAAGACTGAGCAGCAAAGGATTAAAAAGCAAGTAGAAGGTTGAAGATCAACAGACCCCATCCACAGCAAGGGCAAGGGCATCAGAAGGTTCTGATCACCAAACACCTGTGATTAGAGTCAAGCATAATTCTGATGCAGTTATCTTTTACCCAGTAGTTTTTCCTTCTTGAAATCAAAACAACCCTAACAAGGTGCATCAGATAAGGCAATATACCTTCCTGCCCTAGAGCTGAAAAATGAGAATGAAAAGAATTTCTCACAAAAGCAGGGCTATAATTGAAAACTTTAAAGAAAGAACAAAATATAAATTGCTAAAATGAATGACATTATATAATATATAATTTACAATATTTAGGTACTCATAAAATACATGAAAAATAATTTTAATGTTTTAATTAAATTCTGATTATAAGCGGAAAAATGAAAACAAATAAGACTGAATGATGTATTACTTGGTTATGAGTGTCTGAATTGAATTATTTATCTTCTCATCTTTTCAATCAGTTTCTCTCCAAAGGCATATGGTCATTTACAATTTCTATTTCTCTTAAAGGTGCAATCCCACTTTCTTTTGATTTTTTCTGCTTTCCTTCTATTAAAGAGAAGGCTCTTTTCCTTTCCAATTTTAGTACATATTCCACTTTGCTAAATTGGGGTGGTAGGTGCAGTATTGCTCTTGCATCATTCAGACTATTTTTAAATTTCTCTCTATTCCTAGCACCCCTGCTTTTTCCTCACTTTGGGGAAGTGGTTGTAGCTGTGAGCATCAATCAAACTGAGAGGTCTGTTCAATTTGAATAAAACCTTTGTGCAGCTTGTAAAGAAGGGTAAACAGTGAAAAGCCTGCGAGTCCTTAGCCCATCCCTGAACCAGTGGATAAGGCCAGGGGTTTAAGGTTGAAATGGCCACTATCTTTTATCTCCCTGTTGGTATGGAGCTCAAAATCTTTTCAATAACTACTACCGCTCAGTGGTATCATTTTTGAAAAGGAAAATCACATGGTATATAACTGGGATATAAAATAATGGTAAACTGCTCTCACTATATGTTGATATATATATATATATATATATATATATATATATATACACACACATACAATACCAATAAACATACATGTGTATATATGATACCTTACATATCCATTTTTATACATAGTTATGCATTCAGATATATTCGTTTAAGCTTACTGAAATAATCAAAATGCCTTTTCTTTTCTGTCTATGCTGGGGCATGGTTGATATTAAAAACAAACAAACAAAAAAACTATCCTATACAAGTCAAATATGAAAAAACCGGGTAAATATCATTATGAATCCAAACTGCATTTAATCTGGCTCAGAGGACAGGAAGAGGGTTTATCCAACTGTATTAACCATGCATTTAAAAAGAACAATGGAAAGTAAATCTAAATACAAAATCTAATTTCCAGTTATAAATATGGTTGTTTTTAATCTTTTACCAGAGCCACTAGTATTGTACACAAGGTAGAGTAAGATTGCTTTGTGTTCCTTGACATTTGATGGCTGTATGCTAGCTGAAATGTGTTCAGAAAAATGTATTTGATATAGACACACATACATCGTTTAAAAATATAGAACAACAAGTTTGGGGAGTTTGCTATAAAACAGCTCAACTTGTTTAAAAGGTTAGCTGTCAAGCTTCTGCATATACCTAGCTGGATCTCCTCTAAAAAGCAGTGTCCAAGATGTTTCTAAAAGCCCACCAGCATAGAGAATGGGGCTGCTTTCACTGATGTACTTACTATTTCCATATAGCTATCCTCCCTCCAGGGAAAGGTAAAACGTATCTGGGGTTGAAAGCAGGCAAATGTTGAGTCTTATGAGACCCAGGAAGATAAGAGACCATCATGGGGAGCATTAGGTAGAGCCAAGCGGATTTTATTTTGGAACTGAAAGTGAGGCTTTTCTTCTTTGTTACCTTATTTAGCCAAGAGGTGAAGATTTAGGGTATTATCATCAGTACTCCAGGGAGCAGCATTCATGGAAAGTTCACTAATGGTTGCAGCTCAAGCAAATTTGGACACAGTAACACAGAATGGAACCACGCTGATGAACTTGAGATGACTGTTTTCCTTTTAGATACTGGACTTGCTCCTTACCTCCATTTCACTCTTCAAGTTCTTCATCTCAAGTAAATACATGGGATCTATTGCATATTCTTGATAGCACCCTCTGCTAGTTATTTGGTAGTACAGCTTGATGTTCATTCACTTGGGAGGCATCAGAGATGGGAACCTCCCTTGAAGCAATACTAGTCGCCTATGTTTTGCCTATTCATTCTCCCAAAGCAGGTGGGAGTATATTTAATAGAGGATGGTGTTTTCAGTGTGCTCTTCCTTGGCTAAAGCCAATGTTAACACCTACACATGCTATGCTAATACTTCATGTATGCTAATACACTAATACGTTTTTTCCACTTTATGCTTTTAAAAAGGAAAGTTCATCAAAGAGTATATATTTGTTAGAGCATATACAGACAAATCCCATGGTAGCTAGTGGAATTAATTCAGCCATCATAGTCACTTTTAATCAATCCTCTAATTATGTTTTTAAAAGTCAGTTCAGCATATTGTTCATGACAATAAATATATCTGTTGTTATTTTTGGTGTGAGTATGTGTAGTAATGTAATGTTGATGTGCTTTTTTTTCCTTTAATATCCTCATAGAGTAATGCTAATATAATGACTACTAAGAATAGGCAAAATGAGATTCTTAATTGCTGATTAAATTTCTTTTCTAGTTTCTTTAAGTAAATGTTGTTTCATCTGGCATTGCTTATACAAATTCAGTCCATTAAACTTATGAGAAAATATAACATAAATCATCATGCAAAGAAAATATTTTAGTAGGTTAAACTATCACTTAAGCTAAATAATGTTTGTACTCAAATTGCTCAGACCTGACTCCTAAAGGTGAACCCACAGTCCTTCCCTGAAATTTTTTATACCTGATTCTCTCCTGATAGCAACTGGCCAGCCAGTCTTTGCTAGAGGCCAGAACTTTGATTAATCTTAGAATTATAGCACACAGAGACATAATGTACTTTTTCATGTTTCCTCAGGAGATAAGCTAGACCATTTAAGGATCCTTTGTTATGTGATTTTCAGTAACAATGAATAATTTAGGATTAGTATGTATTGTTTAAAGAACTATTTTCCTTTCATGCTTCTAAGTGAGCATAGTGAGTATTATCAGGATGAGAAAGTATAAAGAATTATCTGATAAAATCTGAACAAGTTGAACCATTGATAACCCAATGTTGCAGAACTCTAGTTAACATTGATGAAAGTTTACCATTTAAGAAAAAAAGGGTTATCTTGACGTTTCAAGTGTTGCTAAGATACCATTCTGAGTGTTAAGTCCAGTTCTTGAGCCATACAGACCTGGGTGTGACACAAGCCTTGAGTAATCAACTTCACCTCTCTGTACCTGAGTATCCTCATCTGTAAAATAGGGTAGTAAAGTTAGGTTAAATCATATAAAATTTCAGGTGTATAGGTCATATATGGTAAAAACAATAACATCAGACACTAGGGTTTGCCCTAATAGTACCCATTTTATAAGGTTGATGAGAGAATTAAAAGAGCGAAAGTGTGTAAGCTCTTAGCACAATGTTAAGTATGGTGGAGTAAACTTCCATTTGTTCTAGTTACTATTCTTATTATTAGAAGAAGAAAAGCCGAGAAGCATTTGGTCCATCTGTGAGTTAAAGAAAGAAAAAAAAAAAATATATATATATATATATACATATATTCAAGGTAATACTATCCAATAAAAATGCTTATGATATGGTCATAATTTTAATTTTAAGGGCTGCATATGATCTGTCACAATACACTAAACTCTTTTCTCATTTTGAATAGTTTCTGGTTTTTCCTCTCTATTTTGAGAAATACTACAATAAACATCTTGATGCAAAAAAAAAAAAAAAAAGGTAATACTGTCCAGCAGTCCAAAGTAATTCAGAATACATTCTTTTCTTACATTTCTCACAGTAGGGATGATTAATGTCTGTATTTGCATTTTTGGAAAGGAAGTGTTGTTGCAGAGTATGCATCCGCATGACTTGGTATGCATTCGGTGCAATCATCTTTCAACAAGTCATCTCCCAAAATATTTTTGATACTGCATTTAGCTCATGTCATCAAAAGGTTTTAAGTATCCAGCTTTATATCATAGCATATTGTGTAGTTTTAAGGTAACTATTTTCTTCCATTACAACTGTGACCAAAAAACTTAAAACAATTACTAAAGTGAAGTCAAACTTAAAACATCTGAAAACTGAATAGTCTTTGGGAAAGACCAATTCACATCACAAATTGCAAATAACCCCCAGTTGATGTGAGAAGTAAATCAACACAGTGAACTAATTAGAGTGAATATAGGGGACATTTAGACTTTGAGAAATTGAATTTGATGATTATTAAAAGTAGAGAAGCAGCAGGTATGTTTGTACCATATTTCTTTTATTTTGCTTCATGAAGACCTGTCTCATAGTTTTAGAAATGTTAAATATTCTTAATTATTTCATATACTTTAGTTAGGATTATATATCTGTTTACAGATGAACATGCCTCAATACAAATATATCAATGACCACATAAACCCAGAAGTAATTATACCCCCCAAATGTCTGTGGACTTGACATGTGAAAACTATTGGATCTAAGTTAGAAGTGGGAGTAAAAAGCTTGAAAGAGAAGCCAAAATGGAATCCAAGCATTTATGAAAGGATTGGCCTTTATATTTCTTAGATATAACAGACGGGGAAAAGAGAAGGTATGTGGGTATGTAAGTGATATCAACAAAAGTAATCAGTACACAACCTATAATAAGAGTAGGAAAAAGTTTTATTTGAGCCAAAGAGAGGACTGTAGCCCAGCAGCCAGCTTCCCAGATTACCCTGAGGAACTGCTCTGAAGAAGCATGGTTTTCAGCACAGTTTTAGATCTTGTCAGAAGAAAGACCATTAAACAAGTCAGGGACACATTTCTTCAAGATTTCAAAAAACCAAACAAACAAACCAGCACATACATAGCTAATTAGTGTGGTCTTGGCACCTAGCAAGGGAATCTTATCATCGAAGGAGTACCAGCATTGGCGTCCCAGGAAGGGAGGCATTTAATCTTTATTTTTAACATGGGCATTCTTTACTTCTGGTCAATGTTCCCTTTTCTTTAATAACTAAAGCAGATGTACAATGTATGTTTGATAGGCCACAAACAGGCTGTTCTAGTTAACATAAAATTCAAGTTAACTCATGTATAAGTCAGGATGACTTCCCCATACCTCAATATGTGAAAATTTCTTTTATCACTGAGTTTGCAGATGTGTTTATAAGGAACTCTGCTCTGGTAATTATTATTTTCACAGTAAAATATGAGGTGGGGCCATTAGCTATGAGTGATTCAGAACGAGTTTGGAAAGGAGAGAGGATAATATATAAAATAGTCATCTCAGGTATTGGAAAGTGAGCTGAATTGATAAACATCGAAGAATTGCTGAGTAGTATCGAGTCCATTTGAGATGTGAGGTCATGAAGTTAAAGTAAAAACAGTATGCCTGGAGACAGGAGATGATGGTGGAAGAGTAGGACGCAGAGATCACCTTCCTCCCCACAGATACATCAGAACTACATCTACACGTGGAACTGCTCCTATAGAACACTCACTGAACACTGGCAGAAGACCTCCGACCTCCCAAAAGGCAAGAAATTCCCCAAGTACCTGGGTAGGGCAAAAGAAAAAAGAAAAAACAGAGACAAAAGAATAGGGATGGGACCTGCACTAGTGGGAGGGAGCTGTGAAGGAGGAAAGGTTCCACACACTAGAAGCCCCTTTGCGGGTGGAGGCTGCGGGTAGCGGAAGGGGGAAGCTTTGGAGCCACGGAGGAGAACACAGCAACAGGGATGTGGAGGGCAAAGCGGAGAGATTCCTGCACAGAGGATTGGTTCCGACCGGCACTCACTAGCCCAAGAAGCTTGTCTGCTCACCTGCCGGGGCGGGCAGGGGCTGGGAGCTGAGGCTTGGGCTTCGGTAGGATCGCTGGGAGAGGACTGGCGGCGTGAACACAGCCTTCAGGGGGTTACTGCACCACGGCTAGCCTGGAGGGAGTCCAGGGAAAAGTCTGGACCTGCCGAAGAGGCAAGAGACTTTTTCTTGCCTCTTTGTTTCCTGGTGCGCCAGGAGAGGGGATTAAGAGCACCGCTTAAAGGTGCTCCAGAGACGGGCATGAGATGCTGACTGCTGCCGCCGCCACCAAGAAGCCTGTGTGCAAGCACAGGTCACTATCCCCACCTCCCCTCCGGAGCCGGTGCAGCCTGCCACTGCCAGGGTCCCGTGATCCAGGGACAAGTTCCCCGGGAGAACGCATGCCGGCCTCTGCGGCTGCAGGCTCGCCCTGCATCTGTACCCCTCCTTCCCCCCAGCCTGAGTGAGCCAGAGCCCCCGAATCAGCAGCTCCTTTAACCCCGTCCTGTCTGAGCGAAGAACAGACGCCCTCAGGCGACCTACACGCAGAGGCGGGGCCAAATCTAAAGCTGAGCCCCTGTGAGCTGTGAGAACAAAGAAGAGAAAGGGAAATCTCTCCCAGCAGCCTCAGGAGCAGCGGATTAAAGCTCCACAATCAACTTGATGTACACTGCATCTGTGGAATACCTGAGTAATCAACAAGTCATCCCAAATTGAGGAGGTAGACTTTGGGAGCAAGATAGATTATTTTTTCCCCTTTTCCTCTTTTTCTGAGTGTGTATGTGATGCTTCTGTGTGAGATTTTGTCTGTATAACTGCTTTCACCATTTGTCCTAGGGTTCTGTCCGTCCATTTTTTGTTTTTTTTTTTAATTTATAAAATTTTTTTCTTAAAAATATTTTTTATTTTAATAACTTTATTTTATCTTTATTTTATTTTATCCTCTTTCTTTCTTTCTTTCTTTCTTTCTTTCTTTCTTTCTTTCTTTCTTTCTTTCTTTCTTTCTTTCTTTCTTTCTACTTCTA